>NW_026948137.1:0-300000 GCF_963921235.1 Mobula hypostoma | reverse complement strand
GTCGAGTTGAGTGTAGGAGCCTCCTGCCTCGATACTCTCGACTCGCTGGGTCAGATTTCGCAGCTTCACGATGTGGACTGAGATAATCTGTGCGTATTGTTGTACCTGGACAGAGAGACACAGCAAAGGCATCTGGTTTACCCGTCCTCTCTGGACAAAAAGGAACCATTCATATCTCAGAAAAAGCCTGCATTTTGAGTCACAAGAATGATTACAGACGCTGTTAATCTAGAAGAATACAAAATGGACAAGGAATTCAATTGGCCACACTGTACCGTTGAAGGGTCTCAGACCGAAACATCATCTGTCCACTTCCCTCAATTGATGCTATCAGGCCTATTCAGTTCCTCCAGTATTTTCTACATCGGCCTGCATTATGAGTTTTACTTTCCCTTTGATTTTGATAATGTGCAAGTATTGTTGTAACAAGTAACCACTGTTATAATGCCTTGACAAGATGTTGCACATAGACTGCTAAACGTGGTAAGACCAGATGATATTAAAGTTATTGGCATGGAGAGGAGATTAATTGACTAGCAGAAGGCCACCAGTAGGGATAAAGGTGGCCCATTTTGGTTGGCTGTTGGTGACTAGAGGTGTTCTGCAGGGGCTGGTGTTAGGCCCATTACTTTTCATGTTGTATGTTAATGATTTGTATGATGGAATTGATGCCTTTGTAGCCAAGTCTGCAGATAGGTAGTGTTGATGAAACAGGGAGTCACCAGAAGGACTTGGATAGATTCGGAGAATGGACAATGAAGTTGCAGATGGAATACAGTGTGGGGAAATGTATGGTCGTGCACCTTGGTAGAAGGAATGAAGGCATGGACTATTTTCTAAATAAGGAAAAATTCAGAAATTAGAGGAGCAAAGAGACTTGGGAGTCCTAGTGCAGAATTCCCTAAAGGTTAACTTGTAGGTTGAGGTGATAAGAAAGGCAAATGCAATGTTAACACTCATTTTGAGAGGACTAGAATATAATGTAATATAAAGGAAGGATGTAATGCTTTGAACCTATAAGGCATTGGTCAGACCACAGCTCGGGGCCCCAAATATACGAAAGAACGTGTTGCCATTGAGAGGGTCCCAGAGGACGTTAATAAGAACGATCCTAGTAAAAAAAAGGATTAATGTACGAGGAATGTTGGCTGGCTCTGGACCTGTACTTGCTGAAGTTTAGAAGAATAAAGGGGGATCTCGTAAAATGTACTGAATATTGAAAGGGTTAGATGGAGTTGACATGGAGAGGATGCTTCCATTAATAGGAGTGTCTAGGACCAGAGGGCACAGCCTCAGAATACAAGGACATCCCTATAGAATGGAAAGGAGGAACTTCTTTAGCCAAAATGGTGGTAAATCTGTAGACTTAGAAACATAGAAAACCTACAGCACAATACAGGCCCTTCAGCCCACAATCCTGTGCCGAACATGTACTTACTTTAGAAATTACCTAGGGTTACCCATAGCCCTCCAGGAGTCTCTTAAAAGACCCTATCGTATCCACCTCCACCACCGCCACTGGCAGCCCATTCTACACACTCACCACTCTCTGCGTAAAAGAAAATTACCCCTGACATCTCCTCTGTACCTACATCCAAGCACTTCAAAACTGTGCTCTCTCATGTTAGCCATTTCAGACCTGGGAAAAAGCTTCTGACTATCCACAAGACAATGCCTCTCATTGTCTTGTACACCTCTATCAGGTCACCTCTTATCCTCTGTCACTCCAAGGAAAAAAGGCTGAGTTCACTCAATCTATTCTCATAAGGCATGCTCCCCAATCCAGGCAACATCCTTGTTAAATCTCCTCTGCACCCTTTCTATAGTTTCCACATTCTTTCTGTAGTGAGGTGAACAGAACTGCGCACAGTACTCCAAGTGGGGTCTGACCAGCATCCTATAGTTGCAACATTACCTCTCGGCTCCTAAACTGAATCCCACAGTTGATGAAGGCCAATGCACCATATGCCTTCTTAACCAGAGTCAACCTGCGCAGCAACTTTGAGTGTCTTATGGACTTGGACCCCAAGATCCTTCTGATCCTCTACACTGCCAGAGTCTTATCATTAATACTATATTCTGCCATCATATTTGACCTACCAAAATGAACCACCTCACACTTATCCGAGTTGAACTCTATCTGCCACTTCTCAGCCCAGTTTTGCACCTTATTGATGTCCCGCTGTAACCTCTGACAACCCTCCACACTATCCACAACACCCCCAAACCTTAATATCATCAGCAAATTTACTAACTCATCCCTCCACATCCTCATCCACGTCATTTATAAAAATAACGAAGAGAAGGGGTTTCAGAACAGATCCCTGAAGCACACCACTGGTCACCGACCTCCGTGAAGAACATGACTCGTCTGCAACCATTCTTTGTCTTCTGTGGGTAAGCCAATTCTGGATCCACATAGCAAGGTCCCCTTGGATCTCATGCCTCCTTACTTTCTCAATAAGCTTTGCATGGGGCACCTTGTCAAATATCTTGCTGAAATCCATATATACTACATCTACTACTCTACCTTCATCAACGTGTTTAGTCATATCCTCAAAAAAAAATCAATCAGGTTCGTAAAGCACGACCTGCCTTTGACTTACCATCATATGTTCTATATTCCTAATCTCATTATGCTTCTCCAAATGTTCATAATTCCAGCCTCTAGGGTCTTTTCCATCAACTTACGAACCACTGAATTAAGACTCACTGTCTATAATTTCCTGGGCTATCTCTACTCCCTTTCTTGAATAAGGGAACAACATCTGCAACTCTCCAATCCTCCAGAACCTCTCCCATCCCCATTGATAATGCAAAGATCATCACCAGAGGCTCAGCAATCTCCTCCCTCACCTCCCACAGTAGCCTGGGGTACGTCTCGTCTGGTCCTGGAGACCTATCCAGCTTGATGCTTTCCAAAAGCTCCAGCACATTCTCTTTTTTAATATCTACATGCTCAAGCTTTTCAGTCCACTGTAAGTCATCCCTACAATCTCCCAGATCTCTTTCCTTCGTGAATACTGAAGCAAGGTATTTATTAAGTATCTCTGCCATCTCCTCTAGTTCAATACATGCTTTTCCACTGTCACACTTCATTGGTTCTACTCTCTCATGTCCTATCCTTTTGCTCTTCACATACTTGTAGAATGCCTTGGGGTTTTCCTCAATCCTGCTCACCAAGGCCTTCTCATGGCCCCTTCTGGCTCTCCTAATTTCATTCTTAAGCTCCTTCCCACTAGCCTTATAATCTTCTAGATCTCTATCATTACCTAGCTTTTTGAACCTTTCGTAAGCTCTTCTTTTCTTCTTGCCTAGACTTACAACAGCCTTTGTACACCACGGTTCCTGTACCCTACCATCCTTTCCCTGTCTCATTGGAACACCAGACAAATATCCCCTGACCATTTGCCACATGTCTGCCGTTCATTTCCCTGAGAACATCTGTTCCAAATTTATGCTTCCAAGTTCCTGCCTGATCACCTCACATTTCCTCTTACTCCAATTAAACACTTTCCTAACTTGTTTGCTTCTATCCCTCTCCAATGTTATGGTAAAGGAGAAAGAATTGTGATCACTATCTCCAAAATGCTCTCCCACTGAGAGATCTGATACCTGACCAGGTTCATTTCCCAAAATCAGATCAAGTACAGCCTCTCCTCTTGTAGGCTTACCTACATATTGTGTCAAGAAACCTTCCTGAACACACCTATCAAATCAACCCCATCTAAACCCCTTGCTCCCGGGACATGCCAATCGATATTTGGGAAATTAAAATCTCCCATCACAACAACCCTGTTATTATTACACCTTTTCAGCATCTGTCTCCCTATCTGCTCCTCGATGTCCCTGTTACTATTAGGTGGTCTATAAAAAACACCCAGTATAGTGATTGACCCCTTCCTGTTTCTAACTTCCACCCACAGAGACTCTGTAGACAATCCCTCCATGTCTTTCTCCTTTTCTGCAGCTGTGACACTATCTCTGATCAGCAGTGCCACACCCCCACCTCTTTTGCCTCCCTCCCTGTCCTTTCTGAAACATCTAAAGCCTGGCACTCTAAGTAACCATTCCTGCCCCTAAACCATCCAAGTCTCTGTTATGGCCACAACATCATACTGTAGCTCCATGTACTGATCCACGCTCTAAACTCATTCACTTTGTTCATGATGCTTATTGCATTAAAATAGACGCATCTCAAACCATCGGTCTGAGCGCGTCCCTTCTCTATCATCTGCCTATCTTTCCTCTTGTACTGTCTTCAAGCTTTCTCTACTTGTGAGCCAATCACCCCTTCCTCTGTCTCTTCAGTTCGGTTCCCACTCCCCCCCCCACCCCCAACAGATCCTAGTTTAAACTCTCCCCAATAGCCTTAGCAGACATCCCTGCCAGGATATTGGTCCCACTGGGATTCAAGTGTAACCCGTCCTTTTTGTACAGGTCTCACCTGCCTCAGAAGAAGTCCTAATGCTCCAGAAATCTGAATCCCTGCCCCCTGCTCCAATCCCCAGCCACGCATTTATCCTCCACCTCACTCTTTTCCTACTCTCACTGTCACGTGGCACAGGCAGTAATCCCAAGATTACTACCTTTGAGGTCCTGCTTCTCAACTTCCTTACTAACTCCCTGTAGTCTGTTTTCAGGACCTCCTCCCTTTTCCTACCTATGTCTTTGGTACCAATATGTACCACGACCTGTGGCTGTTCACCTTCCCACTTCAGGATATCGTGAATGTCATCCCAGACCCTGGCACCTGGGAGGCAAACTACCATCCGTGTTTCTTTCCTGCGTCCACAGAATCACCTGTCTGACTCCCTAACTATAGAGTCCCCTATTACTGCTGCCTTCTTTTCCCTACCCTTCTGAGCCACAGGGCCAGACTCTGTGCCAAAGGCGAAGATTGGCAAACATGGCTGTGGGGGCCAAGTCACTGGATAAACTTAAAATAGAGGTTGATAGTTTTTTGATTTGAAAGGTGTGGAAGTTTACGGGGAGAAGGCAGGAGAATGGGATTGAGAGGAGAATAAGTCAGCCATGATGGAATGGCAGAGCAGATTCAGTAGGCTGATTAGCCTAATATATTGCTCCCATGTCTTCTGGTCTACAATGTGTAGCTGTTGTGTGTGTATATACAGCATTGTTTAATACAGGGTAGGGAAGTGTATGGTCATGCACTTTGGTAGAAGAAATAAAATGGTAGACTATTTTCTAAATAAAGAGACAATACTAAAAGAAAACTGAGAGGCAATGGGACTTGGGAGTCCTTGTGCAGTATTCCCTAAAGGTAAATTTGCAAGCTGAGTCACTGGTGAGCAAGGTAAAAGCGATGTTAGCATTCATTTTGAGTGGACTAGATTATAAAAGTAACAATGTAATATTCAGGCTTTATAAAGCACTAGTGAGCTCTCACCTGGAGAATTGAGTAGTTTTGGACACTTCATCTTAGAAAGGATGTGCTGAAACCGGAGACACTTCAAAGGAGGTTCACAAAAATGATTCCAGGATTGAACATCTTGTCATATGAAGAGCGTTTGATTGCCCTGGGCCCATATTCACTGGAATTCAGAAGAATGAGGGGTGACCTCATTGAAACCCATCAGATGTTGAAAGGCCTTGATAGAGTGGAAGTGGAGAGGATTTTTCCTGTGGTGGGAGAGTCTAGGATCAGAGGACACAGCCTCAGAACAGAGGGGTATCCTTTTAGAATGGAGATGAAGAATTTATTTAGCCAGAGAGTGGTGAATCTGTAGAATTAATTGAAACAGGTGGCTGTGGAGACCAAGTCGTTACGTATATTTACAGCCCAGATTGATAGATTCTTGATTGATCGGGGCACAAAGGGATAAGGCAGAGACTGGGGTTGAGAGGAAAATTAGATCAGCCTTCATGAAATGGTGGAGCAAACCTAATTCTACTCCTATATCGTATGGTCTTATGGTCTAACTTAAAGACATTAAAATGTGCAGCATTGCTGTAGTGCGTAGGAACAGAAGTAACAAGCAGCCATTCTTGCAATGTGTAGCTAATCTTGTAACATGTGAATACTGTTGTAATGTATTGCTCTTGTATAGATAGTGATGTTATGCGCAGGTCTTGTAATATGAACCCATTCTTTTACTGTGCAACTGCTGTAATATGCAGAAGCTGTTTTAATGTCTACCCGTTACAATGTGCACCATTGGAATTCTGGCATTTTTGCAACGTGTAGCTTTTGTAATGTGGGAAGCTTGAATTTTGTTGTCAGATCCCCAGGTTGGGAATAACCTCAAGGGAATTTGTCTACTGAAGTCACCAGCAGTCTGTAATCAACCTTCACTGGTGTTATAGTTCGCATTGTTCGAAAGTCCAATGGGATTGTACTGTAAATCAATTTCCATACCTTGGTGATCTCACTTTGGATACTGATACTCAGCTCTGTTGTTGTTGTTTCCAAATATTCCATTTTTTCCACTGGGAATGTGTTATCAGGCAATATCACTGTACAGACACATTGTCCTTCACTGTTCACTGTTCCATTGACAGCCGTGGAAACCTGTAACCACATCAACACATTGTTAATAACAGTGCAAATATCCGGCTGGTGCTCAGTTCACAAGTAATTCTTATTAAATTACATTAACAACTTAACAGTGAGTGAAGTGTGAACACAAGCCTCAGTAACAACATAAAGGGTATATGGAGTAGTGACAGGTAGAAGCAAAGTTGGAGAGACGTTGATAAACTATAATACTCCAAATGGGGCTTTTTGATTTGCTCCCGACAGGTTGTACATCAGCTCTTAGTGTAGCTCTATGTAAAGATGTTTTAATCCGTTACTACTTAGGACAAAATTGTAAAATAAATTTAGATTTATTCCTACCTCTCCTACCTACAGGAAAGATGTCAATAAGATTGAAACAGTCCAGAAGATATTTTACAAGAATGCTGACAGGACATGTGGACCTGAGTTATATAGAACATTGGAATAGGATACGATTTTATTCCATGGACAATAGGAGAATGAGGAGAGATGAGATAAATGTATACAAAATCTTGCAGGATATAAGTAGGGTAAATGCAAGCAGGCTTTTTCCACTGAAGTTGAGTAATAGGTGAAACCCTAAGGGGAATATAGTGAGGAGCTCCTCACTCAGGGGGCAGCAATAGTGTGGAACAAGCTGTCAGTGGCAGTGATGAACGTGGTTCAATTTCAACATTTTAGAGAAATTTGGATAGGTTCAGGGATGGGAGAGATATGCAGGCCTATGGTCTGGGTGCAGGTCAATGTGACTATGCACAATAATGGTTCAACACAGACTAGAGGGGCCAAAGTGTTTGTTTCTGTGCCGTAATGTTCTATGACTCTATTGTAAACAGAACACAGTTTATCACCTCGACCAGACGGCGTTACTGATAGTCAGGTAGAAAACTTCAGATAATAGTCAGTCCTTTTGAAAGTATCCTGACTGATTGCATCATGGCCTGCTATACAAGAAACATAAGTAGTTACAGGGCACAGTGAACTCTACCCAATAAATCATGACAATCCTTCCCCACCATTAGTAATCCCTCCCCAACTCTATACATGAGGTGTTGCCTCAACAGGGCAACATTTGTCATCGAAGATCCCCATCAGCCAGAACATACCACCTTCTTCCAGTACCATCAGCCAGAACATACCACCTTCTTGCAGTACCATCAGCCAGAACATACCACCTTCTTGCAGTACCATCAGGCAGGACATACCACCTTCTTGCAGTACCATCAGGCAGGACATACCACCTTCTTGCAGTACCATCAGGCAGGAGGTACAGAAGCTTGAAACCCACACCACAGGTTCAAGGACAGCTACTTCTCTGTTGCTTCCCCTCAGTCATTCGGTTCTGAAACCAACCAGAATAACCCTAATCCTACACAGTGACTAGCTTCTCCACTTTACACCACAACGAACTTCGGGATTTTTGTTTTGTTAGAATTGTGTATAAATTTATTGTTACGTAATGGTTTTTTCTTGTGATTGCAGCCGATTTGATGCTATGATGCTGCAGTAAGCTTTTCATTGAAACTCTACATACTTGTGAAAATGACAATAAACTCAACTTTGATTTTACAATAAGATGAATATTTGTATAGAACATTTCAGGAAACAGTGTTCTATTATTTCCCATTCACTGTAGTGAGAACTCTGCTTCCTGCCATTCTGCACATGGGTAGAGCACAAATGGAGATACACTCTGGAGAGAGTTGACTGCTCTGTTCACTGTTCAGTCACATTGATCTACTCAATTACAGTGAAAACTGAGAGGAGGAACAACGTTAGTTCAGGTAAATGAAAATAAGAAATGAACTCACAGACATATGTGCAGAGGGCTCCAGAAGAGCTAAAATCATCAGCAGGAACAATGTTGCCATTATTCCTTCAACCACACCTAAAAAAGGATGAATTTAGGAATGTTAGATATCAGTCACATAGAAAACCATAAAAATGAGACCATTTAGCCAATTTTGGCTCCTCCAATACCATACGAGGTGATTGATAAGTTTGTGGCCCAAGGCAGAAGGAGTCAATTTTAGAAAACCTAGCACATTTATTTTTCCTACATTTACACACTTAGTCCAGCAGTCGTGGAGCATACGGGTCCCTTCTTTGTAGAAGTCGGCGTCTTGGAGTTCCAGAAAGTGGTCCACAGCAAGGGTGATTGATAAGTTCATGGCCTAGGATAGAAGGTGAGTTATTAACTTTAAACTTTCTGCATTTTCACTCAGAGTTGAACTGCACGTACATGTAACAAGAGCTGTATAACTCATCTCTTTCTACCTGAGGCCACAAACTTATCAATCACCCCTGCTGTGGACCACCTGGAGGTCCAAGACACTCTCGTTAAATGCACGTGCAGTTCAACTCCTTGAGTGATAATGCAGAAAGTTAATAACTCATCTCCTTCTACCTTAGGCCATGAACTTATCAATCACCCTTGCTGTGGACCACTTCTACAAAGAAGGGATCCGTATGCTCCAAGATCGCTGGGCTAAGTGTGAGGGGTCTATGTTGAAAAATAAATGTGCTAGGTTTGGTACCTTAGGCCACGAACTTACCAATTACCCTCGCACTTACCAATAATCAAAGCATTGTTTAGACATACAATCAATTTTAAATTTTCCGAGATATAAAATAGCTCCTTACATTACCCATCTAAGCCTAGAGGCTGAGGTGTAAGGTGAGAGAGAAAAGATTTAAAGGGGACCGGAGAGGCAATATTTTTACACCGAGGAGCCCATGAGTATATGGAATGAGCTGCTACAGGAGGAACAATATTTCAATGGCATTTCAGCAGGTACATAGAGAGATAGGAACACTTTGAGGTATATGGGACAAAAGCAGGCAAATGGGATTAGATCAGGTAGATACTTTGGTCAGATAGACCATTTGAGGCAAGCAACCCGTTTCTATGCTCTATAACTCAATGACTCTGAGATTTACCAACCTGTCAGCAGGTAAAGAGCAAATGCCAAGTCTCTTAGATCGTTGACACCCAGAGCAGTGAGTGGCTCAGAAGCCTTCCTGGGTTATATAGGCATGAGACTATGTGTATATCAACATCATTATCTCCCTATCTCCCTTTGTTGATACCGATGCCATTTGTTGTCTGGACAGGCAAGCACTAACGGTGAGATCAAACACCAAGGTCACTGATAAAACATCAGTGAGTCACAGCTGCTCTCTCTGAACCTCGATAAAAATTAGCTTTTTAAAATATAATTAATTAACTTCTAATCCTCACCATGAATTAAAGTTAAGGAGTTTCTGGAATTTCAGAAGAAAACTACCAAGCTTTGTCCTTAATCACTACAGGCATGGCTACCCCTGACCTCCCATCGTTTGTGCTTCCTGTGCAACCTTAGATTCAGTGGAAGCTAATGTTCTGATTAGTCCAGGATCTTACAGCTGCCCATACTTTGCCTTACTGCTGCAAACTTGGTTGCCCATCCTCTCTAGCACAAACATTCAACTATCTACTACACTTCCAACAAAAAAAATCATTAGGAAAGTAAAGATAGAATACAAAAGTAAGCTAGCCAAAGGTTTACCAAAAGGATACTAAAAGATGCTTCTGAAACATAAAGTGTGAAACAGAGATGAGAGTAGATATCAGACCACCGGAAAACGGTGCTGCAGAGGTATTAATGGGGCCAACGAAATGGCTGATTAACTGAATAAGTATTTTTTATCAATCTTCACAATGGAAGACAGTAGCAGTATGGTGGAAGTCCTAGGCGTCAGGGGTCAAGAAGTGTGTGAAGTTACCATAACTAGAGAGAAGGTTTTTGGGAAACTAAAAGATCTGAAGTCAACTGGACCATAAGACATAGGAGCAATATTAGGCCATTCAGCCCATGGAGTCTGCTTCACCATTTCATCATGGCTGATCCGGCATCCCATTCAACTCTATACACCTACCCTCTCACCATATCCTTTGATCCCCAGGTAATCAAGAATCTATCAACTTCCACTTTGAATATACCCACGACTTGGCCTCCACCACAGTCTGTGGCAGAGCTTCCCATAGATTCACCACTATTTGGCTAAAATTTCCTCCTTACTTCTCTTCTAAAAGGACGCCCCTCAATTTTGAGGCTGTGCCCTCTAGTTCTGGATATCCCCACCAAAGAAAATATCCTCTCCACATCCATCTTACCTAGTCTTTTCAATGTTCGGAAGATTTTGGTGGGATCCGCAAGCATTCTTCTAAGTTCCAATGAGTACAGGCCCAAAGCTGCCAAATATTCCTCCTATGTTAACCAACTTCATTCCCAGAATCATCCTTGTGAATTTCTTGTGGACTCTCTCCAAAGACAATACATCCTTTCTGAGATAAGGGGCCAAAAAGACAATACTCCAAGTGCGGCCTGACTGGTGTCTTATAAAGCTTCAGTATTATCTCCTTGATTTTATATTCTATTCCCCTTGAAGTAAATGCCAAAATTTGCCTTCTTTACCACAGATTCAACCTGTGAATTAACCTTCTGGAAGTCTTACACAAGGACTCCCAAGTCCCTTTACACCTCTGATGTTTGAATATTTTCCCCATTTAGATAATACTCTGTACTATTGTTCCTTTTACCAAAATACATTATCATACATTTTCCAACACTGTATACCATCTGCCACTTTTTTGCCCATTCTTCCAATTTGTTTAACTCCTGCTGCAATTGCATTGCTTTCTCAGCATTACCTACCCCTCCATCTATCTTCATATCATCTGCAAACTTTGCCACAAAACCTTCAATGCCACTATCCAAATCATTGACAAACAATGTGAAAAGTAGTAGTCTCAATACTGACCCCTTGAGGAGCACTACTGGCAGCAAATCAGAAGAGGCCCCTTTATTCCCACTCGCTGTTGCCTGCCTGTCAGCCATTCCTCTATCCATGCCAGTATCTTTCATGTGACACCATAGGATTTTATCTTGTTAAGCAGCCTCATGTGAGGCACCTTATCAAATGCCTTTTGAAAATATAAGTAAATGACATCCACTACCTCTCCTTTATCCACCCTACTTGTTACTTTCTGAAAGAAATCTAATAGATTTGTCAGGCAAAATTTCCCTTCGCAGAAACCATGCTGACTTTGACTTATTTTATCATCAGTCTCCAAGTATCCCAAAACCTCATCCTTAACAATGGACTCCAAAACTTACCCAAGCAATGAAATTGACTAACTGGCCTATAATTTGCTCTCTTTTGCCATCCTCCCTTCTTAAAGACTGGAGTGACACTTGCAATTTTCCCACTCCTCCGGGACCATGCCGGAATCAAGTGATTCTTGAAAGATCATGACCAGTGTATCTGTCATCTCTTCAGCTGCCTCTTTTGGGACTCTGGGATTGGTCCATCTGGTACATCCCAGGGTCCTGAAATAGGTGGCCGAAGAAATCATAGGGGCATTAGTAATGAAATTTGAGAAATCACTACAGTCTGAAATGGTTCCAGAAGACTGCAAAATTGCAAATGTCACTCCACTCTTCAAGAAGGCGGAAGAAAGGAAATTATAGGCAGTTAGTCTGACCTCAGTGGTTGGGAAGGTGTTGGAGTCAATTATTAAGAATGAGGTTCTGGGGTGTTTGGAGACATGATAAAATAGGCCATAATCAGCATGGTTTCCTCAAGGGAAATTCTTGCCTGATAAATCTGTTGGAATTCTTTGAAGAAACAACAAGTAGGTTAGACAAAGGAGAATCGGTTGATGTTACACACTTAGATTTTCAGAAGGTCTTTGACAAGTTGCCACACATGAGTCAGCTTAACAAGCTACGAGCCCATGGTATTACAGGAAAGATTCTAGCTTGAATAAAGCAGTGGGTGATTGGCAGGAAGCAAGGAGTGGGAATAAAGGGAGCCAACTTTTCTGGTTGGCTATCGGTGACTAGAGTGGTGTTCCACAAGGGTATGCATTGGGACCTTTTTGTTTACATTATATGTCAATGATTTGGATAATGGAATTGATGGCTTTGTTGCAAAGTTTGTAGATGATCTGAAGGTAAGTGGAGGGGCAGGTAGTTTTGAGGAAGTAAAGAGGCTACAAAAGGACTTAGATTAGGAGAATGGGCAAAAAAATGGCAGATGGATCATAGTGTCAGGAAGTGTATGGTCATGCACATTGGTAGAAGAAATGAAAGGGTTAACTATTTTCTAAATGCAGAGAAAATACAAAAAAAAACTGAGGTGCAAAGGGACTTGAGAGTCCTTGTGCAGGATTCCCTAAAGCTTAATCTGCAGGTTGGGTCTGTGGTGAGGAAGGCAAATGCAATGGTAGCATTTATTTCAAGAGGACTAGAAGCAAGGATGTAATGTTGAAACTTTATAAAGCCCTGGTAAGCCTTCACTTGGAGTATTGTGAGCAGTTTTGGGCCCCTTATCTTAGAAAGGATGTGCTGAAATGGAGAGGTACAAAGGAGGTTCACAAACTGATTCCAGGATTGAATGGCTTGTCACATGAAGAGCATTTGATGGCTCTGGGCCTGTATTCATAGAAGTCAGAAGTATGAGGGGTGACCTCATTGAAACCTATCGAATGGAGATAGACCTTGCTAGTGTGGATGGGGAGAGGATGTTTCCTATGGTGGGAAAGTCCAAGACCAGAGGACACAGCATCAGAATAGAGCAATGTCCTTTTAAAATGGAGAGGAGGAGGAATTTCTTTAGCCAGAGAGTAGTGAATCTGTGGAATTCATTCAATGGTCTGCGATCCCGCTACAAATTTGTTCCTCTAGATCACTAGGACTATTGGGTGGTCTGTAATATAGCCCCATTAATGTGTCCATACCTTTCTTATTACGTTGTTTTACACATAATGCTTCACCAGACAAGTTCTCCAGCCTTCCTGACTGAACACTGCTGTAACAATTTCCCTGACTAGAAATGCCATCCTTCTCCTTTAATTCCTCCCACTCTGTCACATCTAAAACAATGGAACCCCGAAATATTGAGCTGCCAGTCCTGCCCCTCCTGTGCCAAGTCTTATTACTAGCTACAATATTATAATTCCAGGTGTTGATCCATGCCCTGAGCTCATCTGTCTTTCCTATGATACTTCTTGCATTAAAATATTTGCAGCTCAGGACACTAGTTTCACCATGCTCAACCTTTTGATTCCTGATTTTGTCTGAGGTCTTTACAACATCTGTCTCCACGTCCTCTCCAGTACCTGTTCTGGCACTCTGGTTCCCAACCCCCTGCAACTCGAGGTTAAAGCCAACCATGCAGCACTAGCAAACATTCCCAATGGGATATTACTTAAGAATGCTGAGGACTCAACCGAGATGTCCTTGACCCGGAGGGCAACATACCATGCAGGAATCTCATTCTTGTCTACAGAACCTCCTCTCTGTTCCCCCAACTAACAAATCCCCTATCACCACAACTCACCCCTTCTCCTTCCTTCCCTTCTGAGACACAGAGCATGATTGTGTACCAGAGCTTGACCACTGTGACTTTACTTTTAGGTCAAACCACCCAACAGTATCAAAAATGGTGTTGTTGAGGGTGGATGGCGACAGGGGTACTGGCTGCTTAATCTCTTTCTCCTTCCTGACTGTCACCCAGTTTTCTGTGTCCTGAATATTAGATGTAACTACCTCTTTATATGTCCTAGCTATCATCCCTTCAGCCTCCTGAATAATCCTGAATTCAAACAGTTCCAGCTCCAACTCCTTAACATAGATTGTTTGAAGTTACAGCTGGATGCACTTCACACAGGTGTAGTCATCAGGGATACTGAAGGAAAGAAATGGATCCATCAGGCAGATGCAGCATGGATTTAGCAAAGGCAGGTCCTGTTTGACAAACTTACTGGAGTCCTTTGAGGATATAACAAGCGCAGTGGATAGAGGGGAACAGATGGACATTATTTACTTGGGATTTCCAGAAGGCGTTCGATAAGGTGCCACATAAAAGACTTACCCATAAGGTGAGGATGCATAGAGTGGGGGGTGATGTATTAGCATGGATAGAGGATTAGTTAACTAATAGAAAGCAGAGAGTTGGGATACATAGGTATTTTTCTGGTTGGCAATCAGTGGTGAGTGGTGTGCCATAGGGGCTGGTGCTAGGCCTGCAACTGTTCACAATATACATTAACGATCTGGAAGAGGAGGCAAAGTGTAATGTCTCCAAGTTAGCCGATGACACTAAATTGAGTGGAAAAGCAAACTGTGCAGGTGATACAGAGAGTCTGCAGAGGGATAGAGATAGGTTAAGTGAATGGGAAATGGTCTGCCAGATGGAATATAATGTTGGTAAATACAAGGTCATCCACTTTGGAAGGATAAATGGAAGATCAAATTATTATTTAAATGGTAAAAGATTGCAGCTTGCTAGAAGGATTGAATTTAAGAGCAGGGAGATTATGCTGCAACTGTACAGGGTACTGGTGAGGCTGCACCTGGAGTACTGTGGGCAGTTCTGGTCTCCTCACTTGAGGAAGGATATACTGGCTTTGGAGGTGGTGCAGAGGTGGTTCACCAGGCTGATTCTAGAGATGAGGGGGTTAGACTACGAGGAGAGATTGAGTTGCCTGGGACTGTATTCACTGGAATTCAGAAGGATGAGAGGAGATCTGATAGAAACATAAAATTAGGAAAGGCATAGATAAGATAGAGGCAGGAAAGTTGTTTCCACTGGTAGGTGAGACCAGAACTAGAGGACATAGCCTCAAGATTCAGGGGAGTATATTTGGGACAGAGATGAGGAGGAACTTCCTTTCCCCAACGAGTGGTGCATCTGTGGAATTCTCTGCAAAGGGAAGCAGTGGAGGCTACCTCAGTAAATATATTTAAGACGAGGTTGGATAGATTTTTGCATAGTAGGGGAATTAAGAGTTATGGGGAAAAGGCAGGTAGGTGGAGATGGGACCATGGCCAGATCAGCCATGATCTTATTGAATGGTGGAGTAGGCTCAATGGGCCATATGGCCTACTCCTGCTCCTAATTTTTGTATTCTTATGTTCCTACATCCCGCAAGAGGAGCATTCCACTATCCTGCCTGGCATCTCTACTATTCTAACTAAGCAAATAAAAAGAAGGAAGAACAATAACTGGCTGGGGGGGGTGGGGGAGGGCGCAGAGAGACTATCTACAGCTTTTTTGCCTTCTCTGATTGAAGCCTCAAAAAGCTAAAACATAAAATAGTACAGCACAGTACAGGCCCTTCGGCCCACAATGTTGTGCTGACCCTCAAACCCTGCCTCCCATATAAGCCCCCACCTTAAATTCCTCCATATACCTGTCTAGTAGTCTCATAAACTTCACTAGTGTATCTGTCTCCACCACTGACTCAGGCAGTGCATTCCACGCACCAACCACTCTCCGAGTAAAAAACCTTCCTCTAATATCCCCCTTGAACTTCCCACCCCTTACCTTAAAGCCATGTCCTCTTGTATTGAGCAGTGGTGCCCTGGGGAAGAGGCGCTGGTTATCCACTCTATCTATTCCTCCTAATATCTTGTACACCTCTATCATGTCTCCTCTCATCCTCCTCCTCTCCAAAGAGTAAAGCCCGAGCCTCCTTTAATCTCTGATCATAATCCATACTCTCTAAACCAGGCAGCATCCTGGTAAATCTCCTCTGTATCCTTTCCAATGCTTCCACATCCTTCCTATAGTGAGGCGACCAGAACTGGACACAGTACTTCAAGTGTGGCCTAACCAGAGTTTTATAGAGCTGCATCATTACCTCGCGACTCTTAAACTCTATCCCTCGACTTATGAAAGCTAACACCCCATAAGCTTTCTTAACTACCCTATCCATCTGTGAGGCAACTTTCAGGGATCTGTGGACATGTACTCCCAGATCCCTCTGCTTCTCCACACTATCAAGTATCCTGCCATTTACTTTGTACTCTGCCTTGGAGTTTGTCCTTCCAAAGTGTGCCAACTCACACTTCTCGGGGTTGAACTCCATCTGCCACTTTTCAGCCCACTTCTGCATCCTATCAATGTCTCTCTTTGACAATCCTCTACACCAGGGGTCCCCAACCTTTTTCGCACCGCGGACCAGTTTAATATTGACAATATTCTTGTGGACCGGCCGACCGGGGTGGGGGGGGGGGGATGGAGTGGTGTTCAAATAGGGTTAAACTCACCTGAACATGTCTTTTACAGTTAGGGTTGCCGACTTTCTCACTCCCACATAAGGGACAAAAGTAGCAGTCAAATCCCGGGACACTTTACCCCATGAAGCCTTGTGCAGGCAACTGTGTGCGCATGCATGACATGCACATGTGATGTGCATATGCGCGTACTTGCCAGTTTTTTTCCCCCACAAATCGGTTTTGCCTTCATCTTCCCAACTATACTGTACATACATTATTTCTACTTTATATAGGCTGTATATTTATCATATCATTCCTGCTTTTACAAATAAGTGTTATTTACTTTAGGTTTTATGTGTTATTTGGTATGATTTGTTAGGTTATTTTTTGGGTCTGGGAACACTCAAAAATTTTTCCCATATAAATTAATGGTAATTGCTTCTTCGCTTCAGGCCATTTTGGCACGAAAGGTTTCATAGGAACACTCTACCACGGGGGGAAATACGGGACAAGCCAATTTAGCCCAATATACGGGATGTCCCAGCAAATACGGGACAGTTGGCAACCCTATGTTCAAGTTCAACAGTGTGTGACAGGGAATGAGGAGAAGGTGCAGCTGACTCATATGGTTTCCTCGCGGCCCGGTAGCACATGCTTTGCAGCCCGGTGCTTGGGGACTGCTGCCACTATCTACAACACCACCAATATTTGTCGTCTGCAAACTTGCCGACCCACCACTCTACCTCCACATCCAGGTCATTAACAGAAATCACAAAAAGTAGAGGTCCCAGAACAGATCCTTATGGGACACCACTAGTCACAACCCTCCAATCTGAATGTACTCCCTCCACCATGAACCTCTGCCTTCTGCAGACAAGCCAATTCTGAATCCACCTGGCCAAACTTCCCTGGATCCCATGCCTTCTGACTTCCTGAATAAGCCTACCATGTGGATCCTTGTCAAATGCCTTACTAAAATCCATATAGATCACATCCACTGCATACCCTCATCTATATGCCTGGTCACCTCCTCAAAGAACTCTATCAGGCTTGTCAGACACAATCTGCCCTTCACAAAGCCATGCTGACTGTTCCTGATCAGACCATGATTCTCTAAATACTTATAGATCCTGTCTCTAAGAATCTTTTCCAACAGCTTTCCCACCACAGACGTAAGGCTCACTGGTCTATAATTACACGGACTATCCCTACTACCTTTTTTGAACAAGTGGACAACATTCGCCTCCCTCCAATCCTCCGGTACCATGCCCGTGGACAACGAGGACATAAAGATCCTAGCCACTCAGCAATCTCTTCCCTCGCCTCGTGGAGCAGCCTGGGGGATATTCCGCCAGGCCCTGGGGACTTATCCGTTCTAATGTATTTTAACAATTCCAACACCTCCTCTCCCTTAATATCAACATGCTCCAGACCATCAACCTCGCTCATATTGTCCTCACCATCATTAAGTTCCCTCTCATTGGTGAATACTGAAGAGAAGTATTCATTGAGGACCTCACTCACTTCCACAGCCTCCAGGCACATCTTCCCACCTTTATCTCTAATCGGTCCTACCTTCACTCCTGTCATCCTTTTTGTTTTCCACACAAGTGAAGAATACCTTGAGATTTGCTTTTACCCTACTCACCAAGGCCTTCTCATGCCCCCTTCTTGCTCTTCTCAGCCCCTTCTTGCTTCCCTATATTCCTCAATAGACCCATCTGATCCTTGCTTCCTAAACCTTATGTATGCTGCCTTCTTCCACCTGACTAGATTTTCCACCTCACTTGTCACCCTACCATTCTTTATCTTCCTCACCTGGACAAATTTATCCCTAACATCCTGCAAGAGATCTCTAAACATTGACCACATGTATACATGAAGAGGTGGTAAATTGGATTAGACATTGTCTCAATGGAAGAAGCCAAAGAGTGGTAGTAGAGAATTGCTTCTCCGAGTGGAGGCCTGTGACTAGTGGTGTGCCACAGGGATCAATGCTGGGTCCATTGTTATTTGTCATCTATACCAATGATCTGGATGATAATGTGGTAAATTAGATCAGCAAATTTGCTAATGATACAAAGATTGGAGGTGTAGTAGACAGTGAGGAAGTTTTTAGAGCCTGCAGAGGGACTTGGACCAGCTGGAAAAATGGGCTAAAAAATGGCAGATGGAGTTTAATACAGATAAGTGTGAGGTATTGCACGTTGGAAGGACAAAACAAGGTAGAACATACAGGGTGAATGGTAAGGCACTGATGAGTGCAGTAGAACAGAGGGATCTGGGAATATAGATACAAAATTCCCTAAAAGTGGCGTCACAGGTAGATAGGGTCGTAAAGAGAGCTTTTGGTACATTGGTCTTAATTAATCAAAGTATTGAGTATAAGAGCTGGAATGTTATGATGAGGTTGTATAAGGGATTGGTGAGGCCAAATCTGGAGTATTGTGTTCAGTTTTGGTCACCAAATTACAGGAAGGATATAAATAAGGTTGAAAGAGTGCAGAGAAGGTTTACAAAGATGTTGCCGGGACTCAAGAAACTCAGTTACAGAGAAAGGTTGAATAGGTTAGGACTTTATTCCCTGGAGCGTAGAAGAATGAGGGGAGATTTGATAGAGGTATATAAAATTATGATGGGTATAGATAGAGTGAATGCAAGCAGGCTTTTTCCACTGGGGCAAGGGGAGAAAAAAACCAGAGGACATGGGTTAAGGGTGAAGGGGGAAAAGTTTAAAGGGAACATTAGGGGGGGCTTCTTCACACAGAGAGTGGTGGGAGTATGGAATGAGCTGCCAGACGAGGTGGTAAATGTGGGTTCTTTTATAACATTTAAGAATAAATTGGACAGATACATGGATGGGAGGTGTATGGAGGGATATGGTCCATGTGCAGGTCAGTGGGACTAGGCAGAAAATAGTTCGGCACAGCCGAGAAGGGCCAAAAGGACTGTTTCTGTGCTGTAGTTTTTCTATGGTTTCTATGGTTTTCTATGTCCATAGTACATTTCCCTGCAAAAACATCATCCCAATTCACACTCGCAAGCTCTAGCCTTATAGCCTCATAATTTTCCCTTCCCCAATTAAAAATTTTTCTGTCCCCTCTGATTCTATCCTTTTCCACGATAATGCTAAAGGCCAGGGAGCGGTGGTCACTTTCCCCCAGATGTTCACCCACTGAGAGATCTGTGACCTGACCCGGTTCATTACCTAGCACTAGATCTAGTATGGCATTCCCCCTAGTCGGCCTGTCCACATACTGTGAGAGGAATCTGTCCTGGACACACTTAACAAACTCTGCCCCATCTAAACCCTTGGAACTAATCAGGTGCCAATCAATATTAGGGAAGTTAAAGTCACCCATGATAGCAACCCTGTTATTTTTGCACCTTTCCAAAATCTGCCTCCCAATCTGCTCCTCGGTATCTCTGCTGCTACCAGTGGGCCTATAGAATACCCCCAATAGAGTAACTGCTCCCTTCCTGTTCCTGACTTCCACCCATACTGACTCAAAAGAGGAACCTACTACATTACCCACCCTTTCTGTAGCTGTAATGGTATCCCTGACCCCCACCTTTCCCCCCCTCTCTATCCTTTTTAAAGCACTGAAATCCGGGAATATTGAGAATCCATTCCTGCCCTGGTGCCAGCCAAGTCTCTGTAATGGCCACTACATCATAATTCCATGTATGTATCCAAGCTCTCAGTTCATCACCTTTGTTCCTGATGCTTCTTGCATTGAGGTACACACACTTCAGCCCTTCTACCTTCCTACCTTTACACCCTTTATTCTGCCTCTCTTTCCTCTCTATATGTTAGATCTGGCTTTACTCCATGCACTTCTTTCACTGCTCTATCGCTCTGGGTCCCATCCCCCTTGCAAATTAGTTTAAACCCTCCCGAACCATGCTAGCAAACCTACCTGCAAGGATATTGCTCCCCCTCGGGTTCAGGTGCAACCCATCCAATCTGTACAGGTCCCACCTTCCCCAGAAGAGATCCCAATGATCCAGAAATCTAAAACCCTGCTCCCTGCACCAACTCCTCAGCCACTCATTCAACTGGCATCTCCTCTAATTCTTACCATCACTGTCACGTAGCACTGGCAGCAATCCTGAGAACACCACCCTTGAGGTCCTGTTCTTCAGCCAGCTTTTTTTGCAGGGGCCTTTAATTCCAGTCAGCACCATTTCAACATTCAAGTTCCTGGGCATTAGTTTTTTTTGCAGGACCTAATATGGGAGAACCTCTCACTTTCATTAACCAAAAAGTTCAGCAAAGGATGTACTCCTTGCGGAAACTGGTAAAATTCCATCTTCTCCAGAACATACTGGTGGAATCCTACACTGCATTCTTAGAGACCATCCCAACATCTGCCATTACTGTCTGGTCTGGTTTGATGCAGCATCCTCTTACAATATGCAAAATCTACATCAAACACTCAGGTCAACGGAAAGGTCATTGGCTGCAGTTTACCATTACTGTAGGACTTGTACGTGTGCAGAACAAAGTAGTGAGCAGAGAAAGTCATTACAGACATTACCCACTCTGCAGAATCAGGTTTATTATCACCGACATGTGACATGAAATTTGTTAACTTAGCAGCAGCAGTTCAATGCAATACATAATCCAGCAGAGAAAAAAAAAACAACCAAATCAATTACATATATTGAATAGATTATTTAAAATGTGCAAAAAACAGAAATACTGTATATTAAAAAAGTGAGGTAGTGTCCAGAGCTTCAAGGTCCATTTAGGAATCAGATGGCAGAGGGGAAGAAGCTGTTCCTGAATCACTGAGTGTGTGCCTTCAGACTTCTGTATCTCCTACCTGATGGTAACAGTCAGAAAAGGACATGCCCTGGGTGCTGGAGGTCTTTAATAATGGGTGCTGCCTTTCTGAGACACTGGTCCCTTAAGATGTCCTGGGTACTTTGTAGGAAATGTCCTTTTCCAAAATCTCCCTTCTAGAAAATGCTATAGAGTTATTAAAACAAATATTCCAGTTATCCGGTCGCTGCACCACAAGGGAAATACTTTAAACCATCCTTTATAATGCTGCTTGCATTGTAAATAGTGCCTATAAAAAGTATTAATTCCCCCTACCCCACTTGAAAGTTTTCATTTTGTATTGCATAATTACTCACCCCTTTCAAGTCAGTATTTGGTCAATGCACCTTTGGCAGTAGTTACAACCTCGAGTCAGTATGGATAGCTCTCGATCAGCCTTGTACATCTGGACACTGCAATTTTTCCCCATTCTTCTTTACAAAACTGCTCAAGCTCCATCAGATTGCGTGGGGATCGTGAGTGAACAGCCCTTTTCAAGGTCAGCCACAAATTCTCAATTGGATTGAGGTCTGGACTCTGACTTGGCCATTCCAGAACATTAACTTTGTTATTTTTAAGCCATTCCTATGTAGCTTTGTCTTTATGCTTGGGGGGTCATTGTCTTGCTGGAAAGCAATCTCCCAAGTCTCAGTTCTCTTGCAGACTGCATCAAGTTTTCCTCCCAGAATTTCCCTGTATTTTGCTGCATTCATTTCACTCACTACCTTCACAAGCCTCCCAGGGTCTGCTACAGTGAAACATCCCCACAGCATGATGCAGCCACCACCATGCTTCACAGTAGGGATGGTGTGTTTTTGATGATGTGCTAGTGTTTCGCTTATGCCAAACATAGTGTTCAGTCTGATGGCCAAAAAATACAATTTTAATTTCATCAAACCATAAACCTTCTTCTAGCTGACTTCAGAGTCTCCCACATGCCTTCTGGCACTAGCTAAGAGTTCATATGACATTTTTTTTAAACCAACAGTGGCTTTCTCTTTGCCATTCTCCCATGAAGCTGCAACTGGTGAGACACTCAGGCAACAGTTGTTGTATGTGCAGTGTCTCCCTTCTCAGACACTGAAGCTTGTATCTCTTCCAGAGTTGTCATAGGTCTCTCGGTGGCCTCCCTCACGAGTCCCGGTCTTGCATAGTAACTCAGTTTTTAAGGACAACCTGTTCAAGGCAGATTTACAATTGTGCCATATTCTTTCCATTTCTTGATGATTGACTTAACTGTACACGAAACTTGGACTTACCGCCAATTCCAAAAAGACTCAGATCATCTATCAACCATCACCAATTGAGACAAATCGGATAGAACCGGTAATTCAACTTGGTGAAACAACCCTGGAAAACGTGGACCACTTTCCATATCTTGGAAGTCACCTCTCCTCCAAAGTTAACCTTAATGACGAGATCCAACATCGTCTTAAACGCGCTGAAGCAGCTTTTGGATGTCTCCGAACAAGAGTCTTTCATGATCGTGACATCAGAACAGACACCAAAATGTTAGAGTACAAAGCAGTGGTAATCCCAACGCTCCTGTATGCATCAGAAACCTGAAAAACATACCAACGACATCTGAAGGCACTTGAAAAGTTCCATCAACACTGTCTTCGAAACATCTTAAATATCAGCTGGGAAGATAGAAGAACCAGTGTGCTAAATGAAGCAAAAACAACAAGCATTGAAGCCTACGTCATCAAGAACCCACTAAGATGGAGCGGTCATGTTGTTCGGATGGAAGACGAACGTCTGCCAAAACAAATCTTCTGCTCCCAGCTTAAAGAAGACAAATGTAAATGAGGCAGACAACAGAAGAGATTCAAAAACACCTTAAAAGCCAACATGAAGAAATGTAACATCGACATCAACAATTGGGAAACCAATGCCAAAGACAGGAAACTCTGACAAGCCACCATCCGAGAAGGAACAGCAACTTTCGAAGCCAACAGATGTGCAGAATTCAAAGAAAAGAGAAGAAAATGGAAAAGAGAGGCAGCAACAACCAAAGCCCGATCTGCCATCTGGAACTAGCTGTCCTGAATGCGGAAGAACTTTCAAAGCCAAGATTGAACTCATAAGCCACTTGAGAGCCCATAAGTAGATCAACAGAACGAAGACCACCATCCTTGACCTTGAGGGATAGCCACGACGACGACTGCAAGGGATATTCAGTGACTTGGAAATCTTCTTGTATCCATCTCCTAACTTGTGCTTTTCAATAACCTTTTCGCAGAGTTGCTTAGAGTGTTCTTTTGCCTTCGTGGTGTAGTTTTTGCCAGGATACTGACTCACCAACAGTTAGCCCTTCCAGATACTGGTGCATTTTAAAAACACAAACATGAGGAATTCTGCAGATGCTGGAAATTCAAGCAACAAACATCAAAGTTGCTGGTGAACGCAGCAGGCCAGGCAGCATCTCTAGGAAGAGGTACAGTCGACGCTTCGGGCCGAGATCCTTTGTCAGGACTAACTGAAGGAAGAGCTAGTAAGAGATTTGAAAGTGGGAGGGAGAGGGGGAGATCCAAAATGATAGGAGAAGACAGGAGGGGGAGGGATGGAGCCCGGGGCTGGACAGTTGATTGGCAAAAGGGATATGAGAGGATCATGGGACAGGAGGCCCAGGGAGAAGGAAAAGGGGAAGGGGGGAAAACCCAGAGGATGGGCAAGGGGTATAGTCAGAGGGACAGAGGGAGAAAAAGGAAAGAGAGAGAAAGAATGTGTGTATATAAATAAATAACGGATGGGGTACGAGGGGGAGGTGGGGCATTAGCGGAAGTTTGAGAAGTCAATGTTCATGCCAACAGGTTGGAGGCTACCCAGACGGAAGATAAGGTGTTGTTCCTCCAACCTGAGTGTGGCTTCATCTTTACAGTAGAGGAGACCGTGGATAGACATATCAGAATGGGAATGGGATGTGGAATTAAAATGTGTGGCCACTGGGAGATCCTGCTTTGTTCTGGTGGACAGAGCGTAGGTGTTCAGTGAAACGGTCTCCCAGTCTGCGTTGGGTCTCGCCAATATATAGAAGGCCGCATTGGGAGCACCGGATGCAGTATATCACCCCAGCCGACTCACAGGTGAAGTGTCGCCTCACCTGGAAGGACTGTCTGGGGCCCTGAATTGTGGTAAGGGAGGAAGTGTAAGGGCATGTGTAGTACTTGTTCTGCTTACAAGGATAAGTGCCAGGCGGGAGATCAGTGGGGAGGGATGGGGGGGACGAATGGACAAGGGAGTCGTGTAAGGAGTGATCCCTGCGGAAAGCAGAGACAGGGGGGAGGGAAAGATGTGCTTAGTTGTGGGATCCCATTGGAGGTGGCGGAAGTTACAGAGAATAATATGTTGGACCCGGAGGCTGGTGGGGTGGTAGGTGAGGACCAGGGGAACCCTATTCCTAGTGGGGTAGCGGGAGGATGGAGTGAGAGCAGATGTGCATGAAATGGGGGAGATGCGTTTGAGAGCAGAGTTGATGGTGGAGGGAGGAAGGGAAGGGAAGCGCGAACTCCCAGTAGCCACACATTTTAATTCCACATCCCATTCCCATACTGACAAGTCTATCCACGGCCTCCTCTACTGTAAAGATGAAGCCACACTCAGGTTGGAGGAACAACAACTTATATTCCGTCTGGGTAGCTTTCAACCTGATGGCATGAACATTGACTTCTCAAACTTCCGCTAATGCCCCACCTCCCCCTCATACCCCATCCGTTATTTATTTACATACACAGATTCTTTCTCTCTCTCTCTCCTTTTTCTCCCTCTGTCCCTCTCACTATACCCCTTGCCCATCCTCTAGGTTTTTCCCCCCCTTCCCCTTTTCCTTCTCCCTGGGCCTCCTGTCCCATGATCCTCTCATATCCCTTTTGCCAATCACCTGTCCAGCTCTTGGCTCCATCCCTCCCTCTCCTGTCTTCTCCTATCATTTTGGATCTCCCCCTCCCCCTCCCACTTTCAAATCTCTTACTAACTCTTCCTTCAGTTAGTCCTGATGGGGTGTATGGGGTGTCAGGGAGGGGTAGCACCTCTGGTGGGGGAACATGTCGCGTCCTTTTCAGGGCGGTCTGTCCACCTTTGGTCCCCACCTGGCACTCAGCTCTCGCCTGTGGATCCCCGTAGCTGTTTGCATGCGACAGCGGCCACACCCCGGGCAACGGCTTCGACAAGCCGGCTAAACCAGGTGAGGGTAGCCGACGGGTCTCAAACCCTCGGTGTGATAGGGAGTTGTCTATCCCAGCATGTGAAGACAGACTCCGGCGGATTGAGCGGACGAGGCCTATGGAAGGTCCAACGGTCAAGAAGGCAGTCTCTGCAAGCGTCATGGAACGTGTAGAGCAGGACAAGACACAGAAGACGTCCTGGTCATCCACTGCGCCTAGTCCCATCTCCAGCCATCTAGACTCTGTCTTGCCACTGGATCCAGATGGGAATTGGGAAGAGACAGTGAGGCTGATGCTGCGCAACTCTCCCTCACTTAAATTCAAATCACGCGCTAATCTCGACACCATCATAATGGTGTTGAGGTCCTCATCGACGTCAACAATGGACGAACAACCTAGTCCTGACGAAGGGTCTCAGCCTGAAACGTCGACTGTACTTCTTCCTAGAGATGCTGCCTGGCCTGCTGTGTTTACTAGCAACTTTGATGTGTGTTAACTAGTGTATTTTTACTACAATCAATTGAAATACCTTGACTGCACACAGGTGATCTCCATTTAACTAATTATATGACTTCTAAAATCAATTGGCTGCACTAGTGGTTATTTGGTGTGTCATATTAAAGGGGCTGAATATTTATACAATCAATTATTTTATGTTTTATATTTGTAATTAACTTAGATCACTTTGTAGAGATTTTACTTTGACATGTAAGAGTCTTTTTTCTGTTGATCAGTGTCAAAAAAGCCACTGTGATTCAATGTTGTAAAACAATTAAACATGAAAACTTCCAAGGGGTGTTGAATACTTTTTATGGGCACTATACATTCTAGTCATTCTTTTTTATTATATTTATGTTAACTGGAAATCTTCAGGAATATGTTTTATTATTTGTTAATTTATTGTGGTCGTCGTGGCTATCACTCGAGGTCGAGGATGATGGTCTTCGTTCTGTTGATCTACTTATGGGCTCTCAAGTGGCTTATGAGTCCAATCTTGGCTTTGAAAGTTCTTCCGCATTCAGGACAGCTAGTTCCAGATGGCAGATCGGGCTTTGGCTGTTGCTGCCTCTCTTTCCATTTTCTTCTCTTTTCTTTGAATTCTGCACATCTGTTGGCTTCGAAAGTTGCTGTTCCTTCTCGGATGGTGGCTTGTCAGAGTTTCCTGTCCTTGGCATTGGTTTCCCAATTGTTGATGTCAATGTTACATTTCTTCATGTTGGCTTTTAAGATGTCTTTGAATCTCTTCTGTTGTCTGCCTCTTTTACATTTGCCTTCTTTAAGCTGGGAGTAGGAGATTTGTTTCAGCAGACGTTTGTCTTTCATCCGAACAACATGACCGCTCCAACTTAGTTGGTTCTTGATGATGTAGGCTTCAATGCTTGTAGTTTTTGCTTCATTTAGCACACTGACGTTGGTTCTTCTATCTTCCCAGCTGATATTTAAGATGTTTCGAAGACAGCATTGATGGAACTTTCAAGTGCCTTCAGATATCGTTGGTATGTTGTCCAAGTTTCTGATGCATACAGGAGCGTTGGGATTACCACTGCTTTGTACTCTAACATTTTGGTGTCTGTTTGGATGTCACGATCATGAAAGACTCTTGTTCGGAGACGTCCAAAAGATGTTCCAGCACATTTAAGACGATGTTCGATCTCGTCATTAAGGTCGACATTGGAGGAGAGGTGACTTCCAAGATACGGAAAGTGGTCCATGTTTTCCAGGGTTTTGTGTTTTCCAGGGTGGTTTTGCCAAGTTGAAATGATGGCTCTATCCGATTTGTCTCAATTGGTGACGGTTGATAGATGATCTGAGTCTTCTTGGAATTGATGGTAAGTCCAAGTTTCATGTATGCACAGTTGAAGGCAGTCAGAATCTGTTTTAGGTGGTTTTCTGAAAGAGCTGCAACACTGTTGTCATCCACGTATTGGAACTTGATGAGGGAACTCGTGGATGTCTTCATTTTGGATTTGAAACGGGCAAGATTGAAAAGTCTGCCATCTGTTCTGTAGACAATTTTGATTCCTGGGGTTAAGTCGTCCTTGATAATGTAGATGATTGTCGCAACGAAGATGGTGAACAAAGTTGGGGCAATCACGCATCCCTGTTTTACTCCTGATCTAACTTGAAAAGACTCACAGTTACTGTTGCTGACCATGACCGTGGCAAGCATGTCATCGTGGAGGAGTCTCAGGATTCGAGTGTACTTTTCAGGGCATCCATAGGTAGAGAGGACATCCCATAGGAGTTCCCTTGATACCGAGTCAAAGGCTTTGGTGAGGTCAATGAATGCCATGTACAAAGGTTGAAGTTGTTCACAACATTTTTCTTGTAGTTGTCGCATTGTGAAGATCATGTCGATTGCTCCACGTGATGTTCTAGAACCGGCTTGTGTCTCCGGAAGGATCTTCTCAGCTAAAGGCTTGAGCCAGTTGTTCATGATGCGGGTGAGGATCTTTCCTGCTGTTGCTAACAGGGAAATTCCACAATAATTTCCGCATTTGGATTGATCGCCTTTCCTTTTGTAGACGGTAACGATTGCTGAGTCTCAGAAGTCTGCTGGTACGTCTTCATTTATCCAGATCTTGATGAGAAGTTGATGCAGTTGGTAATGAAGCGGGTTACCTCCAATTTTGCGGACCTCGGCTTGTATTCTATTGAGTCCAGCGGCCTTGTTGTTTTTCAAGGTTTTGATGGCTTCCTTGACTTCTTCAAGTGTTGGTATTTTGTTTAAGGAGACGTCAACTTGCTGTTTCGGAATGTTGTTAATCACATTCCCTTCAAATAAGACAGTTTGATTTAGAGGATCTTCAAAGTGCTCCCTCCATCTAGAATGCATGTCAGCATTGCTCTTCAGGATGGTTGAACCATTTTTGCTTCTGAGAGGGGCTTGTCCGTGCGTGGATGGGTCAAAAATAGCTTTAGTTGCTTTGAAAAAGTCTCGAGTATCGTTGGCGTCTGCTAGTTGTTGGATTTCCTGAGCTTTCTTCCTCCACCATTGGTTTTTCAGGTTTCGGGTGCTCTTCTGGACTGCAGCCTTGCATTTCTGATAGTGTTTCATTATGGTAGCTGATTGTTAGTCATTTTGTAAGGTAATGAAAGCTTTTCCCTTTTCATCGATGAGTTGTTGGAGTAGTTTGTCGTTATCATCAAACCAGTCCTGATGTTTTTTCGTTTTGAACCCAATTGTTTCTTTGCAGGAGGTGATGACAGTGCTCTTCAATTGATTCCAGTGTTCTTCTACAGATGGTGGGATTTGTTGAGGCAATTGTTCTTGAAGATTTTGTTGGAACTTCTGTATGTGGCTGATGTCTTGAAGGATGTCAACATTAAATTTCTTAATAGTGTTCTGATCTTGGTGTTTCCTTTTGGGCCGAATCTTCATTCTCATGGTGGACGAGACAAGTCGATGGTCTGTCCAGCACTCATCAGCACCAGTAAAAGCTCTTGTTATCAGAACATCTTGTTGGGCCCAAGATCGTAGTCGATGAAATGCCAGTGTTTGGAGCATGGATGCTGCCAGGAGACTTTGTGTCTGTTTTTTTGGCGAAATAGGGTGTTTGTAATCACCAGGTTGTGTTCAGCACATTTGGTGAGGAGGAGTGTCCCATTGGCATTGACCTTGCCAACTCCTTCCTTGCTTATTATTCCAGCTCAGAGCCTATGATCTTTCTTGACTCTGGCATTGAAGTCTCCCAGGAGAATGATCTTGTTGTTGTTGGGAACAGAGGAAAGGACGTGGTCAAGCTGGGCGTAGAAGTTCATCTTTACTTCATCTTCAGTGCCCAGAGTTGGAGCATAGGCACTGATGATGGTAGTGTGTTGGTTCTTAACAAGTTGGATTCGCAGAGTCATGAGACGTTTGTTGATACCCAGTAGTTGCTCTGTCAGCTTCTGAAGTAGGCTGTATCGGATGGCAAAACCTACTCCATGGATCCTCAGTTGTTCAGGATCAAGTCCTTTCCAGAAAAAGGTGTATTGACCTTGCTCTTCCTTTAGTTGCCCTTCTCCAGCTCTGCGGGTCTCACTCAGAGCAACAATGTCAAAGTTGAATTTTTGGAGTTCCCGGGCAACAAAGGCAGTTCTCCTTTTTGGTCGCTCTGAGTTTGAGTTATCCATCAGAGTTCGTATATTCCAGGTTCCAAATTTCATAGTTCCACTTTTGGATGCTTTTCAACCGCATGATGGTGATCCCTCTGGACGCAACTTTCCAGACAGGATGGGGTGAAGCAGACTATTTTTAGGGCACTTTTTCTAGTCCCTTCCCAGTTCAGGGTGGGCAGAGTAGATCCTAAATAGGGCTGCTCAGATGTGAATACTGCTGCCGAACAACTTTCCTGCTTCGGTCCAAAAGTTGAACGACTGAATCAAGTATTCACAGCTTTCATGCCGGTTCTTGACTAGGAGCTTCCAGCCATCACATTGCCTGATCCTGTCGCCCTCCCCCGATCGCCGAAAGACTGGAAGAAGTGGCCCACAGACTGAAGATGCCTGTGCGTGTATCTGTTTAATGTGTACTTGATGTTGCACTCCAAGAAGCACACGATACTTCACAAATCAACCAACTGATTCCAATGGCACGGAAACCATGATGATTGGAGCTGATGGGTTTGTTGCAGCCTTCATAGCCATTGAGTTTGAAGTAACTTCATCCGCCTGTTCCACCGTTGAGGTCTTGGTTAGACTGTTCTTTGTCAGGGACCTCACCCTCGGCCATACCGCCATGGGTGACCCTACCAGGAGCATAGCTCCAGATGGCATCGCTCTCGGGATCTCAGGACCACACAAGCCTCTCCACTGCGACAAGGTGACAATCCACGGAGAAGATTTATTGTGGTAATATTATTTTATGTGTATGAATTATATGTACTGTGTTGTACACCTTGGAGCAATGTTGTCTCGTTTAGCAGTGGACATGTATATGGTTAAATGACAATAAATTTGAACTGTTATTTATCTATTGACGTACCTTTTATCCCACATCTATCCTTTAAACTCTAACTTTATTTTTGATTAATTCTTTAATCTGTATAATTGTTGAATGTTGTATGTCTCACACTGACCAACACACCACAGCAAATTCCTAATACGTGTAATTGTATATGCTGAAATTTCATCCTTGATAACTTGCTGCCTGGGGTAGTGATGGAAACAGAAACAATAATGGTGTTTAAGACGCTGTTACTAAGAAAGTTGTTGGAGTTGCAGGCTGAGATCTCTGGGCCTGGGAGAACTTCACCCTTAGGGTTTAAAAGGTACCATTGAGGTATTCGAAATATTGATTGAATTTGCCAACATTTATGGGATAAGGATAAGGGAAAGTTACATTCGATTTGGAAAAAACAAAAGTAACACTTTGATTCAGGATGGAAGAGAGACAGAAAGCAGAAAACTACAGCCAATTAACTTAATATCTGTCACAGAGAAAATGTTACAAGCTGTTAGGAGAAAGATATCATAGAGCACTTAGAAAATTTCAAGGTGATTAGGCATAGCTTTGTAAAAAGGCAATTGTGTTTGACCAATTTATTGGAGTAATTTGGAGAACATATGATGTGGATAAAATGATAGCAATTGACAGAGTAATTTTTAGATTTCCAGAAGGCATATAGTAAGGTGTTGGCACATTGTTTATTGTAGAGTAAAACTTCAATGTACTATTGTGGATAGAAGATTGGCAAGATAACAGAGAACAGAAGGTGGGTGTAAATGGGCTGGCAAAAAGTCAAAGAGTACAGAAAAATTTACAAGGATATTGCCGGAACTTGAGGACCTCAGTTACAGGGAAATGTTGAATAGGTTATTCCCTGGAGTGCAGAAGGATGAGAGGTAATTTGATTGAAGTATATAAAATTATGGGGGGAAGAGATACGGTAAAATGCAAGCTATCTTTTTTCACTGAGGTTGGGTGACCTCTACAACTAGAGGTCATGGGTTAAGAGTGAAGTATGAAATGTATAAGGGGAACATGAATCCATAAGACCATAGGACATAGGAGCAGAATTAGGCCAATTGGCCCATTGAGACTGCTCTGACATTTCATCATGGCTGATCCATTTTTCCTCTCACCCCAATCTCCTGCCTTCCCCCCCTATCTCTTCAAGCCCTGTCTAATCAAGAAACTATCAACCTCTGCCTTAAACATACAGAAACGCTTTGCCTCCACAGCCACCGGTGGCAATGAATCCCACAGATTCACCATACTCTAGCTAAAGAAATTCCTCCTCATCTCCATTCTGAAAGGATGGCCCTCCAGTCTGAGGCTGTGTCCTCTGGTCTTAGACTCTCCCATTGTAGGAAGCATCCTCTCCACATCCACTCTATCAAGAACTCTCAGCATTCGATATGAATAATGAGATCACCCCTTATTCTTCTGAATTCCAGCGAATACAGGCCCAGAACCATCAAACACTCTTCATATAACAGGCCATTCAATCCTGGAATTATTTTCATGAACCCCCTTTGAACCCTCTCCAATGTCAGCAGATCTGTTCTTAAATAAGGGGCCCAAAACTGCTCATAATACTCCAAATGAGGCTTCACCAGTATTTATAAAGTCTCACCATTACATCCTTGCTTTTATATTCTAGCCCTGTTGAAATGAATGCTAACATTCCATTTGCCTTCCTCACCACAGACTCAACCAGCAAATTAATCTTGAGGGAATACTGCACGAGCACCTCCAAGTACCATTGCACCTCAGTATTTTTGTACTTTCTCTCTATTTTGAAAATAGTCAATCATTTCATTTCTTCTAGCAAAGTGCATGGCCATACACTTCCCGGCACTGTATTACATCTGCCATTTCTTTGCCCATTCTCCTAAACTGTCCAAGTCCTTCTGTAGCCTCTCTACTTCCTCAAAACTACTTGCCCCACCACCTGTCTTCATATCATCTGCAAACTTTGCAACAAAGCCATCAATTCCATCATCCAAATCATTGACATATAACATGGAAGGAATCGGTTGCAATTCAGATCCCTGTGGAACACCACTAGGTACTGGCAGCCAGTCAGAGAAGGCTCACTTTATCCCACTCTTTGCCTGCTGATAATCAGCCACTGCTTTATCCATGCTATAGTCTTTCCTATAATACCATTAATACCAGATTGATTCCTGGGATGGCAGGACTTTCATATGAGGAAAGACAGGATGAACTAGGCTTGTACTCGTTGGAATTTAGAAGATTGAGGGGGGATCTGATTGAAACGTATAAAATCCTAAAGGGATTGGACAGGCTAGATGCAGGAAGATTGTTTCCGATGTTGGGGAAGTCCAGAATGAGGGGTCACAGTTTGAGGATAAAGGGGAAGCCTTTTAGGACCGAGATTAGGAAAAACTTCTTCACATAGAGAGTGGTGAATTTGTGGAATTCTCTGCCACAGGAAACAGTTGAGGCCGGTTCATTGGCTATATTTAAGAGGGAGTTAGATATGGCCCTTGTGGCTACGGGGATCGGGGGTATGGAGGGAAGGCTGGTGCAGGGTTCTGAGTTGGATGATCAGCCATGATCATAATAAATGGCGGTGCAGGCTCGAAGGGCCGAATGGCCTACTCCTGCAACTATTTTCTATGTTTCTATGTTTCTACCATGGGCTCATAGCTTGTTATGGATCCTGAGGTGTAACACCTTGTTAAAGGCCCTCTGAAAATCCAAGTACACATCAACCGATTCTCTTTTGTCTATCCTGCTTGTTATTTCTGTAAAGAATTCCAACAGTTTTGCCAGACAAGATTTTCACTTCAGGAAACCATGCTGATTATGGCCTATTTTATCATGTTCCTCCGAGTACCCTGAGACCTCATCCTTAACAATCGTCACCAACATCTTCCCAACCACTGAGGTCAGACTAACTAGCCTATAGTTTCCTTCCTTCTGCTTCTCTTCCTTCTTGACGAGTGGGGTGACATTTGCAATTTTCGTCTTCCAGAACCATTCCAGATTCCATTGATTCTTGAAAGATCACTCCGCAATCTCTTCAGCCACCTCTTTCAGAACTTTGGGGTGTACACCATCAGGTCCAGGTGACTTATCTGACCTTCCGTTTCCCAAGAACCTTCTCTCTAGTTATGGTCAATTCACACACTGAATCCAGGTCTCCCGTAAAAAATCAGCTAAGTACCATTTAAACAAAGCAAAGTTAATAAATACTTTCTGAAAACTACTTATAAACTTCTCAAGCAACACACATAAAAGTTGCTGGAGAACGCAGCAGGCCAGGCAGCATCTCTAGGAAGAGGTGCAGTCGACGTTTCAGGCCGAGACCCTTCGTCAGGACTAACTGAAGGAAGAGTGAGTAAGGGATTTGAAAGCTGGAGGGGGAGGGGGAGATCCAAAATGATAGGAGAAGACAGGAGGGGGAGGGATGGAGCCAAGAGCTGGACAGGTGATAGGCAAAAGGGATACAAGAGGATCATGGGACAGGAGGTCCGGGAAGAAAAACAAGGCGGGGGGGTGGGACCCAGAGGATGGGCAAGGGGTATATTCAGAGGGACAGAGGGAGAAAAAGGAGAGTGAGAGAAAGAATGTGTGTATAAAAATAAGTAACAGATGGGGTACGAGGAGGAGGTGGGGCATTAGCGGAAGTTAGAGAAGTCAATGTTCATGCCATCAAGTTGGAGGCTACCCAGACGGAATATAAGGTGTTGTTCCTCCAACCTGAGTGTGGCTTCATCTTTACAGTAGAGGTGGCCGTGGATAGACATGTCAGAATGGGAATGGGATGTGGAATTAAAATGTGTGGCCACTGGGAGATCCTGCTTTCTCTGGCGGACAGAGCGTAGGTGTTCAGTAAAGCGGTCTCCCAGTCTGCGTCGGGTCTCGCCAATATATAAAAGGCCACATCGGGAGCACTGGACGCAGAATATCACCCCAGCCGACTCACAGGTGAAGTGTCGCCTCACCTGGAAGGACTAATTGGGGCCCTGAATGGTGGCAAGGGAGGAAGTGTAAGGGCATGTGTAGCACTTGTTCCGCTTACACGGATAAGTGCTAGGAGGGAGATCAGTGGGGAGGGATGGGGGGGTCGAATGGACAATGGAGTCGTGTAGGGAGCAATCCCTGTGGAATGCAGAGGGGGGGGGAGGGAAAGATGTGCTTAGTGGTGAGATCCCGTTGGAGGTGGCGGAAGTTACGGAGAATAATATGTTGGACCCGGAGGCTGGTGGGGTGGTAGGTGAGGACCAGGGGAACCCTATTCCTAGTGGAGTGGCGGGAGGATGGAGTGAGAGCAGACGTACGTGAAATGGGGGAGATGCGTTTAAGAGCAGAGTTGATAGTGGAGGAAGGGAAGCCCCTTTCTTTAAAAAAGGAAGACATCTCCCTCGTCCTAGAATGAAAAGCCTCCTCCTGAGAGCAGATGCGGCTGAGACAGAGGAATTGCGAGAAGGGGATGGCATTTTTGCAAGAGACAGGGTGAGAAGAGGAATAGTCCAGATATCTGTGAGAGTCAGTGGGCTTATAGTAGACATCAGTGGTAAGCTGTCTCCAGAGACAGAGACAGAAAGATCTAGAAAGGGGAGGGAGGTGTCGGAAATGGACCAGGTAAACTTGAGGGCAGGGTGAAAGTTGGAGGCAAAGTTAATAAAGTCAACGAGCTCTGCATGCATGCAGGAAGCAGCGCCAATGCAGTCGTCAATGTAGCAAAGGAAAATTGGGGGACAGATACCAGAATAGGCACGGAACATAGATTGTTCCACAAAGCCAACAAAAAGGCAGGCATAGCTAGGACCCATACGGGTGCCCATGGCTACACCTTTAGTTTGGAGGAAGTGGGAGGAGCCAAAGGAGAAATTATTAAGAGTAAGGACTAATTCCGCTAGACGGAGCAGAGTGGTGGTAGAGGGGAACTGATTAGGTCTGGAATCCAAGAAGAAGCGTAGAGCTTTGCACCTCTTCCTAGAGGTGCTGCCTGGCCTGCTGCATTCACCAGCAACTTTTATGTGTGTTGCTTGAATTTCCAGCACCTGCAGAACTCCTGTTGTTTGCATTTATAAACTTCTCAAGACTATTTTACGATATGCCTCGTAAACCGCAAAAGAAGAAGCCTGTTGTTGTGAAGTCGCCGCGAGATGGGAAGCAAAAAGGGCTTACTGCAGCGATGGTGCCTCGGACTCAGGTTGGATCCCCTTCAGAGGAGACACATTTTATCTCTGGCGTAGAAGAACAGGGAGCAATGGTGGCGGTAGCGGTCCTTGGGAAGAAGATGCTGGAATTGCGCATGCGTAAAGAAGTAGGCATGCACAAATCGATACAACTCAAACTACAAGAACCGATGGCCACTGCAAGTGAAAGTGACTCAGAGTCAGAATTGGATTCCGCAGAGAACACAGATGAAGAAGGGGGGAAGAACTGGAAGAGACTGAAAGTAAAGGATGCGATGGAGACATAAGAGAGGCTTTATTGCAAACATCCTTTTGTAGTGGTCCAATATCCACTCTCACCTCTCTTTTATACTTTATGTGTCTGAAAAAAACCTTTGTATCCTCATGGTGGAAGGTGGGAAATTGACTATTTTGGACTGTAACATGTAAACAAAAAATATTGTCAAAATGTTGCCGGGCCACCAAGTAATTTATTCATCCTAGAGCATGATTCACATATCCAGGGTTACGGATCCCACTACCTTGTGGGTATCTTCTGGAGAAGAGAAGGCTAAGGAGTAAACCCTACACAAATCCAGAGTGGAGCCCCTAAGGTGGTTGGATGATATATCACGTCACCTCCTGGCAGCTCCTGCAGCCAAGCTGATGTCAATGTACTGCTTTGCATTCCTTTGGACCACATCCGCGAGGGCGAGGGGAGGATCTTGATGTCTGGGCAGCCCAGGATCTCCATATTCATCGCCCAGGTCTGTGCCCTGGTCAGGCACATCTATTGTCTACTTAGACAGATGAAGCCATGATGAGAGCATGATTCACAAAAGCCTAGTGTGAAGTGACAAAAATTAATTAAGTAATCTAATTGAATACTAAAGTCCAAAGAACATTTATTATCAAAGTACGTTTGCACTCTACAACCTTGAGATTTGTCTTCTTGCAGGCAACCACAAAACAAAGAGACACAACAGAATCCACATGGATTCCACGTCCAGTCGGAATGGGAATGGGAAGTGGGTGGCCACTGGACAATCCGGCTTCTTCTGGCACACCGAGCATAGCTGCTTGGCGAAGCAGTCCCCCAGTCTAGTCAGGTCTCACCAATATACAGGAGACTTCATCCGGAGCACTGGACATAGTATATACCCCAACAGACTCACAGGTGAAGTGACACCTTACCTGGAAGGTAGTGAGGGAGGAAGTGTAGCACTTGTCCCGCTCCCAGTCCGATATGTCAATCTATGGCCTCTTCTGCTGTCACACTGAGGCCACACTCAGGTTGGAGGAACAACACATATTCCATCTAGGTAGCCTCTAACCTGATGGCCTGAACATCGATTTCTTGAACTTCTGGTAATACCCCCCCAGCCCTCTCCTTCGCCAGACCCTTCCGCTTTTCCCTCTCTCACCTTATCTCCTTGCCTGCCCATCGCCTCCCTCTGGAACTTCTCACCCCTTTTCTTTCTTCCATGGCCTCCATCTTTGAATATTAGATTCCCCCTTCTACAGCCTTTATCTCTTTCACTAATCAATTTCACAGCTCTTTACTTCATCCTATCCCCTCCCAGTTTTACCTGTCACCTTGAGGTCATGGGTTAAGAGTGGCCAGCCTTCCATCTCTCTACGCTCTCCCACCTTTTAAATCTACTCCTCATCTTTTTTTCTCCAGTGCTGCCAAAACAGGGTATATGGAGTGTCTAGGGAGGGGTAGCACCTCTGGTGGGGGGGCCTGCCGTGCCCTTTTCAGGGCAACTCGTCCACCTTTGGTCCCTACTTGGCGCTCAGCTCTCACCTGTGGCTTCAAGTAGCTGTAGCACGTGCAGCGGCCACACCCCGGTAAACCATCTCGGCAGACGGCCAGGTGAGGGTAGCTGACGGGTCTTTGACCCTCGGTGAGGTTGGGGATTTGCCTATCCCAGCGTGTGAAGTCTGGCCCTGGCAGATGGAGCAGAGGAGACCAATTAATGGTCCAACGGTCAAGAAGGCAGGCCAGCAGGCGTTGGTGGAGCGCTAAGAGCACGACGAGGCACTTAGATGTCCTGGTCGTCCACTGCAAGAGGTGGTGACCTCTTTAAACTCACCCGGCAGTAGGCAAAGGCAAACCGCTGCTGTAACCTGTCGAGTACATGATTTCCCAATATGTCAGAGTGGTGTGGAGGGAAATCGTCCGCCAACTGGAATTTCCAGATGCAACCTAAAGCAAGCGAGTGAGCTGCCGAAGTGTCTCAGCCCAAAACATCAACTGTACTTTCTTCCATAGATGCTGCCTGGCCTGAGTTCCTCCAGCATTTTGTGTGTGTTGCTTGGATTTCCAGTATCTACAGATTCTGTCTTTTTTATGGATAGAGATTGTGAATAAAGCGAGCCTTTTCTAGTTGACTGCTGGTGACTAGTGGTGCTCCACGGGGACCGCTTCTTTTCACATGATATGATTTGGATGAAGGAATTGATGGCTTTTTTGCCAAGTCTGTGGGCGATATGAAGATAGGTGGAGGGGCAGGGAGTGCTGAGACAGCAGAGGCTGCAGGAGGACTTAGATTAGGGGAATGGGCAAAGAAGTGGCAGATGGAAAACAGTGTCAGAAAGTGTATAGTCATGAAATTTGGTAGAAGGTATAACAGCATAGACTATTTTCTAACTGAAGAGAAAATTCAAAAATCTGGATTAGAAATATATAAAAGTAAATCACCAGCATAGAGTGATAATTTATGGGACTTTAATCCCCGAGTTATCCCAGTAATATTTGAAGATTCTCGAATAGCAATTGCAAGAGGTTCTAATGCAATATCAAATAATAGGGGACTAAGAGGACAGCCTTGTCGAGTACCTCGAAAGAGAGGAAAAAAAGGTGAGTTTAAAGAGTTAGTATGAACCGAGGCTACAGGGGAATGATATAACAGTTTAATCCAGGATATAAATTTCAAGCTAAAATTAAACATTTCAAGCACCCTAAATAAATAAGGCCATTCTACTCTATCAAAAGCTTTCTCGGCATCTAAAGAAATAACACACTCAGGAACATTTTGTGAGGGAGTATAAACGATATTCAACAATGTACGAATATTATAAAAAGAGTAACGACCTTTAATAAAACCCGTTTGGTCTTCCGAAATAATAGAAGCAAGTACTTTTTCTAGTCTATTTGCTAATAACTTAGAAAAAACTTTAGAATCAACATTTAATAAAGATATTGGTCTATAAGATGCACATTGAGCAGGGTCTTTATCCTTCTTTAGTATTAGAGAAATTGATGCTCTATTAAAAGATTCAGGAAGTTTACCAAGTTTCAGAGAAGCCTCAAAAACCCTACAGAGCCAAGGGATCAATAAAGAAGCAAAACATTTATAAAATTCAACGGTAAACCCATCCAGGCCAGGAGCTTTCCCCAGATTCATAGAAAAAATAACATTCTTAATCTCATCCATTGTAATGGAAGTATCTAATAAAGAAGACATATCCTGTGAAATCTGAGGGAAGTCTAACTTATCTAAAAAATCATTCATATATTTAGAATCTCGAGGAGACTCTGATTGATATAAAGAAGAATAAAAATCACAAAAGGTTTGATTAATCCCCACATGATCCAGTATCAATCGATCATTTTGGTTATAAGTCTGATTGATTTGAGATTTAACATAATTAGATTTCAATTGATTAGCCAGCAGCTTGCCAATTTTGTCACTGTGAACATAAAAGTCACTTCTTGTTTTCTTTAATTGGTTTACAATCGAGGACGAGAGTAGTAAACTGTGTTCCATTTGAAGTTCAGTTCTTTGTTTGTACAACTCCTCAGAAGGAGCCATAACATATTTCTTATCAATTTCTTTAATCTTGTCCACAATTGCCATCTCCTCCTGCTTCTGTTTCTTCCTCAAAGCAGCAGAATACGAAATAAACTGACCCCGAATATAGGCTTTAAAAGTGTCCCAAAGAGTGTTAACCGAAATATCCTCTGTATGGTTAATTGTAAAAAAAAGCTCAATCTGTTCATTCATAAAGTTAACAAAGTCCGAGTCCTGAAGCAACAGCGAATTAAAACGCCATTGTCTATTATTTGGTATATTGGCCATAATTTTAATAGAAAGCTTAAGTGGAGCATGATCCGAAATGGTTATAGAATCATAATCACATTTAATCACTGAAGGAATAAGACGAGAATCAATAAAAAAATAATCAATTCTTGAATAGGAATGATGAACATGTGAAAAGAAGGAAAAATCTTTTTCCTGAGGATGCAGAAAACGCCAAATGTCCGTCGACCCAGAATCAGAAAGGAAAAAATTAATCAAATTTGCAGATTTATTAGGTAAGGTCCGTAAAGGAGCCGAACGGTCCAAAGCTGGAGACAAACAGGTATTAAGATCTCCGCCCCAGATCAATGAAAACTCGTTCAAATTCGGAAACTGATCAAACAATGATTTATAAAATTCCGGACAATCCATATTAGGAGCATAAACATTAACCAAAACTACTTTTTTATTAAATAGTAAACCACTAACCAATAAAAATCTACCATTCGGATCAGAAATAATATCCTGTTGTATAAAAGTAACTGAGGAATCTATAAAAATAGAGACGCCTCGAATCTTAGCATTGGAGTTCGAATGAAATTGTTTTCCCTTACAGAATTTAAAAAAACGTAGTCTGTCCCCCCTCCGTACATGGGTCTCTTGTAAAAATAAAATTTGTGCTTTAAGTCTCCGGAACACTTTAAAAACTTTTTTCCTTTTAATAGGATGATTAAGACCGTTAGTATTCCAGGAGACAAAATTAATAATAGACTCCATAAATCCTAAAGTCAACCCACAACAAGGAGGATTGACGATAGGCTCGACCCACAAACCCGGAGAGGAAACAGAACATACGAAAGATACCAGGAAAAAGGACGCAACCAGTACTTCAATAATGTATATAGCCCAAAGAGAAACAAACTAAAACGTGAAGCCCCTCCCACCACCCTCCGCCCCAAGACCCCAAGGCAAAATCTAAAGCAGACCCGCCGGAAAGAAGCTAGCGCTAAAACTACCCCCATGACTTCCGGTATACGCTCCCTAAAAAAAAAGGTATAAATATGAAAAAGATCAGCTAAAACAGTAAAAAAGTAAAAAAAAGGTAACTCAATTAAAATACACACACAACAGAACAAAAGCCAGAAAATATATATTAAAAAAAAACCACAATAAACCCCAAACCCATGACTAAACACAACAACAAGAAAAAATAAGATTATTGACATAAAGTGGTTATAAAAAGCAAAACAGAATAAAATTTAAAAAAACTACAAAATTTAAGGCCACACAGGAAATACGTAAGATGACAAAAAGGAAGTAACCACCCAGAATCCCCTGGGAAAAGAAAGAAATGACGCAGTTGAAAAGAAAGTTTAGCAACCATATTAAGAAATCAAAAATAAACTTTTCTGCCCAAATAGGGCACGAAAAAGTTAAAACCAACCAATTCACAGCCTCCGATCAACGGAGATAATTAAAAAAAATAGCAATTAAGATGTTGAAGGTGAAAGTTGATCCAGATAACTCTGGGCATCCGATGGAGAATCAAAAATCCTGAGAAATCCATTCCTGCTGTTTTAGAGTTATTAGCACAATTTGGTTTTTTTTCAGGTTATAAATTAAATCTTAGTAAGAGTGAACTTTTTCCGATTAATAAACATCTTCCCTTATATTATAAATTTCCATTTAAATTGATTAATAATTATTTTTCATATCTTGGGATTAAAATTACTTGTAAATACAAAGATTTATTTAAGACTAACTTTTTACCATTAATAGACCATATTACTCAACTTTCATCTAAATGGTTTCCCTTATATTTAACTTTGATTGGTCGTATTAATGCAGTTAAGATGTTTTTTTTGCCAAAATTTTTATATGTGTTTCAGGCATTACCAATTTTCGTTCCAAAATCTTTCTTTGATAAAGTTGACTCTAAAATTTCTTCATTTATTTGGCAGAATAAGAATCCGAGACTGGGTAAAATACATTTACAGAAAGCTAAGAGAGATGGAGGTTTAGCATTACCTAACTTTAGATTCTATTATTGGGCTATTAATATTCGACATATGAAATTTTGGTTACTTGATCAGGACATACTATCTATTCCTAAATGGGTAGCATTGGAACTACAATCTGTTCAGGGTTATACACTTGGCTCTATTTTAGGCTCCTCTCTCCCTTTTGATTCGAAACGCCTTAAGCAGGTCTCTAACCCGATAGTTAAATATGCTTTGCGCATTTGGTTTCAATTCAGAAAATTTTTTGATCTTAATCAATTCGGGTTAGCGATTCCTATTTTAGGTAACATATTTTTTCCTCCCTCTTTTACGGATCGCGCTTTTCAAACTTGGAAGACTAAGGGTATTTTACGGTTTTTGGATTTATTTTTAGATGGTTCCCTTATGTCTTTTGAACAATTATCTAATAAATATAACTTATCAATAATACATTTTTTTAGATATTTACAAGTTAGAAATTTCCTAAGTACTATACTTTCTTCCTTTCCAATGCTTCCTCCTACATATATTTTAGATTCGATAATTAACCTCAATCCATGTCAGAAAGGTGCATCGGCTATGATTTATAATATTATTATGAAACTTAGGAAAGCTCCATTTGATAAGATTAGGGTAGATTGGGAACAGGAATTGGGGCTTACCATTTCTGTGGATGATTGGGGGCAGATTTTACAATTAGTTAATACTTCCTCTATTTGTGCTAAACATTCCCTAATTCAATTTAAAGTGGTTCATAGAGCACATATGTCCAAAGATAAGTTAGCGCGTTTTTACTCGCATATTAATCCTTTCTGTGATAGATGTTCTGGGCAGATAGCCTCTTTAACTCATATGTTTTGGTCTTGCCCTACTTTGGAAACTTTTTGGAGAGATATTTTTAATATTATTTCTAAGGTATTAAATATAGATATCTCTCCTCACCCTATTACTGCTATCTTTGGACTACCTAAAATTTCTAGTAATCTTTCCCCTTCAGCCCGTAGAATGATTGCATTTCTTACTTTAATGGCGAAAAGATGTATTTTACAACATTGGAAAGAGCTTAATGCTCCAACTACCTTTTTTTGGTTTTCTCAGACGATTTTATGTTTGAATTTGGAGAAAATTAGAAGTAACCTTTATGATTCTTCATTTAAATTTGAACAGATTTGGGGACCTTTTATTCGATATTTTCATTTAATGTAATATTTACCCTTCTTGTTTTTTTTTCACTGTTTTTAATGGAGGTCGGGATTGAGGACGTGATTTTAAGTTTAACTCTGTTTGGTTTCAAGTTAGCCCATTGCTTTGCTTTGCTTTTAGTTAGTTGCACGGTGGGTTTTTTTTTGGGAGTTTTTTTTTCTTTTTTTTCCATTGATATATATAAAATTTAGTATACTATTATGTTATCTTGGTTTCTTATGTTTAAATTACATTGTTTGTAGTATTTTTTTTGGTATTGATACCTTTTGGAATTTTATTATACTTTAACATTGTATTAATGTTTATATGGCTTACCTTTTTTGTATACTTATTCAATAAAAAGATTTAAAAAGAAAAAAAGAAAGAAAGAAAATTCAAAAATCTGAAGTGCAAAGGGACTTGGAAATCCTTGAACAAGATTCCCTAAAGCAAACAAGAGAAAATCTGCAGATGCTGGAAATCCAAGCAACGCACAGAAACACTGGAGGAACTCAGCAGGTCAGGCAGCATCTATGGAAAAAAACACAAGGTTTTGGGCCGAGACTCTTTGGCAGGACACCCTAAAGGTTAATTTGCAGGTTGACTTGATGGTGAGGAAGGCAAATGCATTCATTTCAAGAGGACTTGAATGTAAAAGTAACAATATCATGTTGAGGCTTTATAAGGCATTGATGCAGCCTCATTTGGAGTATTGTGAGCAGTTTTGGGCCCCTTATCTAAGAACAGATGTGTTGACATTGGAGAGGATTCAAAAGAGGTTCACAAAATCGATTCCAGGATTGAATCAAATATCATATCAGGATCAATTGATGGCTCTGGACCTGTACTCACTGGAATTCAGAAAAATGAGGGGAGAGCTCATTAAAACCTATCGAGTATTAGAAGTGGAGAAGATGTTTCGAATGGTGGGGGAGTCTATGACCAGAGGACACAACTTGAAAATAGAGAGATGTCCAGTTAGAATGGAGATGAGGGGGGATTTCTTTAGTGAAAAGGGTGGTGAATATGTGGAATCCATTGCCACAGGCTGCTGTGGAGGCCAAGTCATTGTGTATATTTAAGGCAGACGTTGATAGATACTTGCTTAGTCAGGGCATGAAGGGATTGGGGCTGAGAGGGAAATGGATCAGCCATATTGAAATGGCATCAGTAACAGTCATCACAAGTCACTGCATTACATAAAGGACATGGAGGCTTTGGGAAGGATGCAGAACAGGTTTACCAGGATACTGCCTGCATTACAGTGTACAAACTAAAAGCAGAAGTTGGACAAACTTCTTTTTATGTTATATGTCAATGACTTAGATGAAGGAATTGATGGCTTTTTTGCCAAGTATGTGGATGATACGAAGACAGGTAAAGGGGCAGGGAGTGTTGAGGAAGCTGAGAGGCATCGGCAGGCTAGACTGCCAGAATAACTTTCCCAGAATCGAAGTATCAAGTATGAGAGGTCATGTATTTAAGGCGAGTGGTAAAAGTTCAATGGAAATGTGTGGGACAAGTTTTTTATGGAGAGAGTGATGGGTATTCCTGCAATGTTCTCCCAGAGGTAATGGAACATTACCCTGTCTGTGTTTTACTGGCACATTACATAGTCATAGTCATAGTCATAGTCATACTTTATTAATCCAGGGGGAAATTGGTTTTCATTACAGTTGCTCCATAAATAATAAATAGCAATGGAACCATAAATAGTTAAATAGTAATATGTAAATTATGAAATAAGTCCAGGACCAGCCTATTGGCTCAGGGTGTCTGACCCTCCAAGGGAGGAGTTGTAAAGTTTGATAGCCACAGGCAGGAATGACTTCCTATGACGCTCAGTGTTGCATCTCGGTGAAATGAGTCTCTGGCTGAATGTACTCCTGTGCCCACCCAGTACATTATGTAGTGGATGGGAGACATTGACCAAGATGGCATGCAACTTAGACAGCATCCTCTTTTCAGACCCCACCGTCAGAGAGTCCAGTTCCATCCCCACTGAAGCACCTTCAATAACTCCAAAAGACTGAGGTTTGGTAAAATACTGAAAGGCTTTTATTCGCTGTACAATACGACCTCCACGGTGAGTGTCTGCCCCTGGACTGAGGAGGAGGGGCAAAGCGAAACACCTTTATACAGGATTCTGTGGGAGGAGCCACAGGGGCAGTCAGCAGAGGGGCGTGTCCAGACAGTTAACCCAGTTACAACATATATATATATGGTTTACCACACCCACAACATCACTGGCCTTACGAATGAGTTTGTTGATTCTGTTGGTGTCTGCCACCCTCAGCCTGCTGCCCCAGCACACAACAGCAAACATGATAGCACTGGCCACCACAGACTCGTAGAACATCCTCAGCATCATCCGACAGATGTTAAAGGACCTCAGTCTCCTCAGGAAATAAAGATGGCTCTGACCCTTCTTGTAGACAGCCTCAGTGTTCTTTGACCAGTCCAGTTTATTGTCAATTCGTATCCCCAGGTATTTGTAATCTTCCACCATGTCCACACTGACCCCCTGGATGGAAACAGGGGTCACCGGTACCTTAGCTCTCCTCAGGTCTACCACCAGCTCCTTAGTCTTTTTCACATTAAGCTGCAGATAATTCTACTCACACCATGTGACAAAGTTTCCTACCGTAGCCCCGTACTCAGCCTCATCTCCCTTGCTGATGCATCCAACTATGGCAGAGTCATCCGAAAACTTCTGAAGATGACAAGACTCTGTGCAGTAGTTGAAGTCCGAGGTGTAAATGGTGAAGAGAAAGGGAGACAAGACAGTCCCCTGTGGAGCCCCAGTACTGCTGATCACTCTGTCGAAAAAACACAGTGTTGTAAGCACACGTACTGTGGTCTGCCAGTCAGGTAATCAAGAATCCATGACACCAGGGAAGCATCCACCTGCATCGCTGTCAGCTTCTCCCCCAGCAGAGCAGGGTGGATGGTGTTGAACGCACTGGAGAAGTCAAAAAACATGACCCTCACAGTGCTTGCTGGCTTGTCCAGGTGGGTGTAGACACGGTTCAGCAGGAAGACAATGGCATCCTCAACTCCTAGTCAGGGCTGGTAGGCGAACTGGAGGGGATCTAAGTGTGGCCTGACCATAGGCCAGAGCAGCTCCAGAACAAGTCTCTCCAGGGTCTTCATGATGTGGGAGGTCAATGCCATCGGTCTGTACTCATTGAGGCCACTGGGGCGAGGCATCTTCGGCACAGGGACGAGGCAGGATGTCTTCCACAGCACAGGAACCCTCCGGAGCCTCAGGCTCAGGTTGAAGACATGGCAAAGTACTCCACATAGCTGAGGGGCACAGGCTTTGAGCACCCTGGTACTGACACCATCCGGTCCTGCAGCCTTGCTTGGGTTGAGACGTTTCAGCTGTCTTCTCACCTGTTCGGCTGTGAAGCCCACCGTGGTGGTTTCATGTGGGGAAAGGGTATAGTCATGAGAGCAGGGTGGGGGACTGTGAGGAGGGGTAGGAGGGGAAAGTGGAATATGTGTTGGTTGGGGGCCGACAACAGATGGCTCATGTGTGGGATGGGCAGGGGCCACAATGTCAAATCTGTTAAAGAACAGGTTAAGTTCATTGGCCCTGTCCACACTGCCTTTCACTCCTCTGTTGCTAGTTTGCCGGGTACATGTAAAGAAGCATTACGGGAGCAGATTCATTCTACCTCAGCCTGGTTGTGGATTACAGGAGGAATGGAGACAGGCTAACCCCTATTGACATCAATAGATCTGGGGTTGAGAGGGTAAACAGCTTCAACTTCCTTGGCATCCACATCCCCGAGGATCTCACGTGGTCTGTACACACCAGCTGTGTGGTGAAAAGGGCACAACAGCACCTCTTTCACCTCAGACGGTTGAGGAAGTTCGGTATAGGCCCCCAAATCCTAAGAACTTCCTCCAGGGGCACAATTAAGAGCATCCTGACTGGCTGCATCACTGCCTGGTATGGGAACTGTACCTCCCTTATTTACAGGGCTCTGCAGAAAGTGGTGCGGACAGTGCAGCGCATCGCATCTGTGGTTGTGAACATCCCATGATTCAGGACATTTACAAAGACAGGTGTGTATAAAGTGCCTCAAGGATCACTGGGGACCCGAGTCACCCCAACCACCATCTATTTCAGCTGCTACCATCCGGGAAACAGTACTACAGCATAAAAGCCAGGACCAACGGGCTCTGGGACAGCTTCTTCCACCAGGATATCGGAATGATTAGTCATAGTCATAGTCATACTTTATTGATCCCGAGGGAAATTGGTTTTCATTACAGTTGCACCATAAATAATTAAATAGTAATATGTAAATTATGCCAGGAAATAAGTCCAGGACCAGCCTATTGGCTCAGGGTGTCTGACCCTCCAAGGGAGGAGTTGTAAAGTTTGATTGCCACAGGCAAGAACGACTTCCTATGACGCTCAGTGTTGCATCTCGGTGGAATGAGTCTCTGGCTGAATGTACTCCTGTGCCCAACCAGTACATTATGTAGTGGATGGGAGACATTATCCAAGATGGCATGCAACTTGGACAGCATCCTCTTTTCAGACACCACCATCAGAGAGTCCAGTTCCATCCCTACAACATCGCAGGCCTTACGAATGAGTTTGTTGATTCTGTTGATGTCTGCTACCCTCAGCCTGCTACCCCAGCATACAACAGCAAACATGATAGCTGTTGTATCTGTGGCCTCCACAGACTCGTAGAACATCTTCAGCATCATCCGACAGATGTTAGAGGACCTCAGTCTCCTCAGCAAATAGAGATGGCTCTGACCCTTCTTGTAGACAGCCTCAGCGTTCTTTGACCATTCCAGTTTATTGTCAATTCGTATCCCCAGGTATTTATAATCTTCCACCATGTCCACACTGACCCCCTAGATGGAAACAGGGATCATCGGTGCCTTAGCCCTCCTCAGGTCTACCACCAGCTCTTTAGTCTTATTCACATTAAGCTGCAAATAATTCTGCTCACACCATGTGACAAAGTTTCCTACCATAGCCCTGTACTCAGCCTCATCTCCCTTGCTGATGCATCCAACTATGGCAGAGTCATCCGAAAACTTCTGAAGATGACAAGACTCTGTGCAGTAGTTGAAGTCCAAGGTGTAAATATGAAGAGAAAGGGAGACAAGACAGTCCCCTCACGCTGATTAACTCATGCTGATTTGAGTGTACTCTATATTACATTGACTGTTCTATTTATTATAAATTACTATGATTGCACATTGCACATTTAGACAGACGTAACATAAAGATTTTTACTCCTCATGTATGTGAAGGATGTAAGAAATAAAGTCAATTCACCTGTAACAATAGTAAACCAACTTACCATCACTCCTGTATTTCCACATATTGAACCCAGTGCTGGGGTTGATCAGTTGGCAGTGAATGTATTCCCAATAATGGAAAGTATGCCCTATTACTCAGCTTATATCTGGTAAATTATATGGAACTAGCAGTGGGTGCATACATTCTGCCTATAAACCCAGATTTCCTCTGAGTGCTCTGGTTTCCTCCCACATTCCAATGATGTACGGGTTATGGGTAGTCAGTTGTGGGCAAGCTATCTTGGTGTCAGAAGCATGCGACATTTGCAGGTTCTCCCAGCACATCTTTGTACTGTGTCAGTCATTGATACACCTAATGTTTCAATGTTTTAATGTACATGTAACAAATAATGCTCCTCTTTCATTTTTAGAGGAGGTTCACAACAATGATACCAGTATGAAGAGAGTTACTTCCCGTAAGATTGCAGTGTGTTTGATCACAGCAATCTCTCAGGGGGCAAACAAAGAGGGACTTTTCTTTTTAAAATGTGATTTTTATGATCATTAGACTATACTGGACTCCAAGAAAAACAGGTACAGCAGTTTGTTTATCGCATCAGTGATCTGTTCATTGTTCGGAGCCTGCAGCCAGGATTAAAGGAGTCGGAGAAGGAGAAGCTGGCGTTCGGCTGGGGGTAGGAGAAGATGGTGGTCAGGCCAGGAGAAGGAGAAGCCAGCGGGCAGCCGGGAGAAGGAGAAACCGGCGGACAGGCCCACTTCAGTTCAGAGGAACTGACATGAGTGCAGCTCATGTTGCTGCCTGCTTCTCGAAGACATCGGATTTGGTGCATGAAAGCAGCGTGCCTTTGACATTACTCCTATAATCGCAAGACCTGTTAGACACTGATAACATGAGATACCACAGGCCTGTTTCCCTTTGGTGGGGAGACAGGCAACAAGGGAGCAGCATGGCCTCTGTTGTAGTAAGGACAAGGCTTCAAGTGGGCTTTCCAGCTGCTGCAGTCTAGGAGAGACGTCGCCGGAGGTGGTGTAGCGTGTAGTCGGTGCTCGATTGGGAACTGGCCTCTCCCATCAGTGCTGCCCTCCAATGCTCGAACAGTGGAATGGCAGGCTGGATTGCTGAGTGCTGTACCATGAATCTGCATGCCACTCAGGGACTTGGACAATAGATGTATTTTCTTGCATAACGTGTGTGTTTTTTTTTCTTTTTCTCATTATTTTGGATGTGTGTTAGGCACCTGAGCCCCAGAGGAATCCAGTCTCCATAGACAATAAGACCATAAGACAGAAGAGCAGAATTAGGCCATCCATCCATTGAGTCTGCTCCGCCATTCAATCATGGCTGATCCTTTTTCTCCCTATCACTTCCTCAACCCCAGTTCCCAGCCTTCTCCCCATAACCTTTGATGCCATGTCCAATCAAGAACCGATCAATCTCTGCCTTAAATATACCCAACGACCTGGCCTCCACAGATGCATGTGGCAACAAATTCCACAAATTCACCACCCTTTGGCTAAAGAAATTTCTACGCATCTCTGTTTTGAAAGGGTGCCACTTTATCCTGAGGCTGTGCCCTATTGTCCTAAACTCTCCCACCATGGGAAACATCCTTTCCACATCTACTCTGTCTAGGTCTTTCAACATTTGAAAGGCTTCATCGAGATTCCCCTCATCCTTCTGAATTCCAACGAATTCAGGTGCAGAGCCATCAAATTTTCCTCATATGATAACCCTTTCGTTCCCAGAATCATCCTTGTGAACCTCCTCTGGACCCTCTCCAATGCCAACACATCTTTTCTAAGATGAGGAGCCCAAAACTGTTCACAATACTGAAGGTGGGGTCTCACCAGTGCCTTATAAAGCTTCTGTATCACATCCCTGCTCTTGTATTCTAGACCTCTTGAAATGAATGCTAACATGGCATTAGGAAGGGAGTCTACAATCCAAGGACACAGCCTCAGAATAAAGAGATAAGCAGGGATTTCTTCATCAATAAGATGGTGAATCTGTGGAATTTGTTACAGCTGAGCTAAAAGGAGACCAAATCATTGGGTGTATTTCAGGCAGAATGGCCTAATTCTGCTACAATACATTACAGTCTTATCTTTTCATTGTTTTCCACTCTATTTAATCGACCAGAAGGCCTCTACCACACTGGACATGACTTCTCATTACTGCCATCAGGGAGGAGCCCCCCATTAATAATTGATGATGCAAAGATCATCGCCAGGGGCTCAGGAATCTCCTCCCTCACCTCCCACAGTGGCCCGGGGAACATCTCATCCGGTTCTGGCGACTTATCCAGCTTGATGCTTTCCACAAGCACCAGTACATCCTCTTTCTTAATATCTACATGCTCAAGCTTTTCAGTCCACTGTAAGTCATCCCTACAATCAACAAGATCTTTTCCGTAGTGAGTACTGAAACAAAGTACTCATTAAGTACCTCTGCTATCTCCTCCAGTTTCATATGCACTTTTCCACTGTCACACTTGATTCGTCCTATTTTCTCATGTCTTATCCTCTTGCTCTTAACATATTTGTAGAATGCCTTGGTATTTTCCTTAATCCTGTCCGCCAGGGGCTCCTCATAGCCCCTTCTGGCTCTCCTAATTTTATGCTTAAGCTCCTTCCTGCTAACCTTATAATCATCAAGAACTCTATCACTGGCCTCACACGCATAACCTCCCATCTGTGTTGTACACAGGCAACCTACCTGGCCTCAGCCTGTTGAGCCAAAGCCCTCCTACTCTGTCTCCCTCTACTCTGCCGCCCGCTCCTCCCATGCCCACTTTATAAAGCTGTCTCCTTTAAACTCTTCTCGCTGTTCTACCTGGCTGACGTCCATGCACTTGCGCACTCGTGCCTCGATCAAACCGCTGAAGACATAACCATCTCCTTTAAACTCTTCTCGCTGTTCTAACTGGCTGACATCCACACGATTGCACATTTGTCCCTCGATCAAAAATATATCAAGAATATATTAAACTCTGCCTCATATACACCCAATAACCTGGCCTCACAGCCACCTGTGGCAACAATTTCCACAGTTTCACCAACCTCTGGCTCAAGAAATTCATCCTCACATCTATTCTATGTGGATGTCCATCTATTTTGAGGATATGCATTCTGGTCCTCGACCCAGCTATATGAAACATCCACTCCATATCACATCCACTCTATCTAGGCCTTTCAATAACCATTAGGTTTCAATGGGATCCCACCCCTTTCTTCTAAATTCCATTGAGTACAGACCCAGAGCCATCAAATGGATCTAGCAAATCTGCCCATTAGAGCTAAAGGTCCTGAAATGGGGTATGCATTGGAAGATATCACAGGTAACACTGATATTAGATAAGAGACAAATAGATTTTAACTGCTGTGTGTAAAACTGTAATAGATATTGGCTTGTGTTTAACAAACAAAAGAATATTGTAAAAAGATCTGAAGGAATTCATTGATTGCACTACATACTTTATTCATTGAGTTTATTCAGCACACAGCTAATTAAACATCCTGAAAGATATCATCATAAGCGACAGGAGAGGTGCCAGAAGATTGGAGGATAGCCAATGTTGTTCTGCTGTTTTAAAAAAGTTCTAGACATAAACTAGGAAATTATAGGCCAGTGAGTCTGACATCAGTTGTGGGAAAGTTATTGGAAGGTATTCAAAGAGACCAGACACATAAGTATTTGGATACACATCGACAGATTAAGGGTAATCAGCAGGTCTTTGTGCATAGTAGGTCATGTCTAACCAATCTTAAAGATTTTTACGAGGAAGTTACCAGGAAAACAGATGAAGGCAAGGCAGTGGATGTTCTCTACATGGATTTTAGCTGTGCATTTAACAAGGTCCTGCATGAGCGGTTGGTCAAGACGGTTCAGTCACTCAACATTCAAGATGAGGTAGTAAAGAGGATTAATAATTGGCTTTGTCAGAGAAGTCAGAGTGTGGTAGTAGATGGCTGCCTCTCTGACTGGAGGCCTGTGACTAGTGGTGTTCCATAGGATCCGTTGTTGTTTTTCATTTGTATCAATTATCTGGATGATAATTAATGATCAGCAAATTTATGGATGACACCAAGATTGGGGGTGTAGTGGACCACAAGGAAGGGTATCATGGCTTGCAGAGGGATCTGCACCATCCAAAAAATGACAGATGGAATTTAATGAGATTCGACACAAAAGGCAGACAAAATGGTAAAGGGTGAACAGACTGAAGAAGATATCTTTCAATGCGCACAGTATATGGAATGAGGTAGATGAACTACTAGCACAGCTGCAGATTGACAGGTATGATGTTGTAAGTATCACTGAATCATGGATGAAAAAAGATTATAGCTAGGAGCTTAATGTCCAAGGATACATATTGTATTGAAAGGACAGGCAGGAAGTCAAAGGGGGCGTTGTCACTCGATCGGTAAAAAATGAAATGAAATCATTAGAAAGAGGTGACATAGGGTCTGAAGGTGTTCAAGGGGCAGGGAGTGCTGAGGATGCAAAGAGGCTGCAGAAGGACTTAGGTTAGAGAATGGGCAAAGAAGTGACCGATGGAATACAGTGTCAGGAAGTGTATAGTCATGCACTTTAGTAGAAGATATAAAAGCTTGGACTATTTTCTAACAGAAGAGAAAGTTCAAAAATCAGATGCAAAGGAACTTGGGAGTCCTCGAACAGGATTCTGTAAAGCAAGCAAGAGAAAATATGCTGGAAACCCAAACAAAGCACACAAAATGTTGGAGGATCTCAGCAGACCAGGCACAATCTATGGAAAAAGTAGTCAACATTTCGGGCCATGAATTGATTAAACAGCTTAAGTTAAAAGAATCTTTAGAGGTAAGTGATCACAATATGATCAAATTCACCCTAAACTTTCAGAAGGAGAAGCTAAAGTTAGTGTAAAGGGAATCACAGAGGCATGAGGCAGGAGTTGGCCAGAATTGATTGGAAAAGAACACTGGTAGGGATAATGGCAGCACAGCAATGGCTGGAATTTCAGGAAGCAATTTGTAAGGCACGGGATACATACATCCCAAAGAGGAAGAGAATTCTAAAGGAAAGATGACACAACTATGGCTAAAAAGAGAAGTCAAATTCAACATAAAAGCCAAACAGAGGGCATATAATAGAGCAAAAATTAATGGGAAGTTAGAGGACTGGAAAGCTTTCAAATAGCAACAGAAGGCAACTAAAAAGTCATTGAGAAGGTAAAGATTGTCTAAGAGAGTAAACTAGCCAGTAATATTAAAGAAGGTACTCAAAGTTTCTTCAGATATATAAAGCATAAAAGAGAGGTGAGAGTGGATATCGGACCGCTGGAAAATGATGCTAGAGAGGTAGTAATAGTGGACAATGAAATGGTGGACAAACTGAATAAGTATTTTGCATCTCTCCTCACTGTGGAAGGCAGTAGCAGTATGGTGGAAGTTCCACATGTAAGAGAACATGGTGTGTGTGAAGTTACCATTACTAGAGAGAAAGTTCTCAGGATATGGAAAGGTCTGAAGATAGACAAGTCATCTGGACCAAAATGTGTATACCCCAGGGTTCTGAAAGAGGTGGCTGAAGTGACTGTGGAGGCATTAGTATGATCTTTCAAGAATTATTAAATTCTGGAATGGTTCTGGAAGACTGGAAAATTGCAAATGTCAATCGTTTCTTCAAGAAGGGAGAGAGCTAGCAGAAAGGAAATTATAGACCAATTAGTCTGATCTCAGTAGTTGGGAAGTTGTTGGAGTCAATTATTAAGGATGAGGTCTCAAGGTACTTGGAGGCACATGATAAAATAGGCTATAGTCAGCATGGTTTCCTCAAGGGAAAATCTTGACTGACAAATCTGTTGAAATTGTTTGAAGAAATAACAAAAACAACAGGAATACTGCAAATGCTGGAAATTCAAGCAACACACATCAAAGTTGCTGGTGAACGCAGCAGGCCAGGCAGCATCTCTAGGAAGAGGTACAGTCGACGTTTCAGGCCGAGACCCTTCGTCAGTCCTGATGAAGGGTCTCGGCCTGAAATGTCGACTGTACCTCTTCCTAGAGATGCTGCCTGGCCTGAAGAAATAACAACCAGGAAAGACAAAGGAGAATTGGTTGACGTTGTGTACATGGATTTTCACAAGGCCTTTGACAAGGTGCCGTACATGCTACAAGCCTGTGGTATTACAGGAAAGATTCTATCATGGATAAAGCTGTTCCTGAAATGCTGACTGTGTGTCTACAGGCTTCTGTACCTCTTTCCTGATGGTAACAATGAAAAGAGGGCATATCCTGGGTGGTGTGGGCCCTTACTGCTGGACACTGCCTTCCTGAGGCATCACTCCTTCAACATATCTTGGATACTACAGAGGCAAGAACCTATGACAGAGCTGACTAATTTTACAACTTTCTGCAACTTACTTCAATCCTGTGCAGTGGCCCACCCCCATACCAGATGGTGATGCAACTAGACAGAATGCTTCTGACTATACATCAGTGGAAGTTTTCGAGTGTTTTAGGTGACAAGCCACATCTCCTCAAACTCCTAATGAAATATAGCCCTGTCTTGCCGCCTTTAGCGCTGCATCAATGTGTTGTGACCAGGTTAAGTCCTCAGACATATTGATACCAAGGAACTTGAAATTCCTCACTCTCTCCACTTCCAATCCCTCGATGAGGATTGGTTTGTGTTGCCTCAACTTACTCTTTCTGAAATCCACAATCAGCTTTTTGGTCTTCCTAACACTGAGTGTAAGGTTGTTGCTATGACACCACTCAACCGGCTGGTGTATCTCACTCCTGTATGTCCTCTTGTCACTATCGGAGATTCTGCCAACAATGGTTATATGGTTGTATGGTTGTATCATCAGCAAACTTATAGATGGCAATCCACAGATCAGACCTATCTTCTTCCATATTTACTGTGAAATTAATGGCATTGTAATCACTAGATGCAAAGTGTTTCCCTACACAGACTTCAGTCACCTACCCTGTCACATTCCCTAATTGTAGATCAAGTATCTCACACTCCCTCACTGGGACTCCTATGTACTGATTTATGAAACTTCCCTGAACACATTTGACAAACTCTTTCCCATCTAGTCCTTATACAGTATGGGAGATCGAGTCAAATGTGGAAAGTTAAACTCACCTCCTGTAACAACCTTATGTATCTTGCACCTGGCTGCAATGTCTCTGCAAATTTGTTCCTCTAAATCCCTTGGACTGTTCTCGGTCTATAATACAGCCTCATTAATGTGGCGATACCTGTCTTTATGACTCAGTTCCAGCCATAATGCCTCACGAGATGAGTTCTCCTGTCTGTTCTGGCTGAGCACTGCCATAATATTTCCCTTGATTAGTAACACTACCCCACCTCCTTTAATCCCTCCCACTCTGTCACATCTAAAACAATGGAACCCCGGAATATTGAGCTGCCAGTCCTGCCCCTCCTGCCACCAAGTCTCACTAATGACTACGATATCATAAGTCCAGGTGTTGATCCATGCCCTGAGCTCATCTCCCTTTCAAACGATACTACTTGCATTGAAATATACACAGCTCAGGACACTAGTTGCACCATGCTCAGCCTTCTGATTCCTGACTTTGTCTGAGGTCTTACCAAAATCTGCTCCACAACCTCTACACTAACTGTTCTGACAATCTGGTTTTCATCCCCTGCAATTCTAATTTAAATCCTTCCTGTACTGTACTAGTAAATCTTCCCATGAGGATATCAATCCCTTTCCAGATCAGGTGCAAACTATCTCTTCTTTACAAGTCCCACCTTCCATAAAACCATAAGACAAAGGAGCAAAAGTCGGCCAATCGGCCCATCGAGTTTGCTCCACCATTTTATCATGAGCTGATCCATTCTTCCATTTAGTCCCACTCCCCAGCCTTCTCACCATAACCTTTGATGCCCTGGCTACTCAGATACCTATCAATCTCTGCCTTAAATACACCCAATGACTTGGTCTCCACTGCCGCCCGTGACAACAAATTCCATAGATTCACCACCCTCTGGCTAAAAAAATTTCTTCGCATCTCTGTTCTGAATGGGCACCCTTCAATCCTTGAGTCATGTCTTCTCGTACTAGACTCCCCCATCATGGGAAACAACTTTGCCATGACCACTCTGTCCATGCCTTTCAACATTCAAAATGTTTCTTTTTCTTTTTAAATCTTTTTATTGAGTAAATATACAAAAAAGGTAAGCCATATAAACATTAATACAATGTTAAAGTATAATAAAATTCCAAAAGGTATCAATACCAAAAAAAATACTACAAACAATGTAATTTAAACATAAGAAACCAAGATAACATAATAGTATACTAAATTTTATATATATCAATGGAAAAAAAGAAAAAAAAACCCCAAAAAAAAACCCACCGTGCAACTAACTAAAAGCAAGGCAAAGCAATGGGCTAACTTGAAACCAAACAGAGTTAAACTTAAAATCACGTCCTCAATCCCGACCTCCATTAAAAACAGTGAAAAAAAAACAAGAAGGGTAAATATTACATTAAATGAAAATATCGAATAAAAGGTCCCCAAATCTGTTCAAATTTAAATGAAGAATCATAAAGGTTACTTCTAATTTTCTCCAAATTCAAACATAAAATCGTCTGAGAAAACCAAAAAAAGGTAGTTGGAGCATTAAGCTCTTTCCAATGTTGTAAAATACATCTTTTCGCCATTAAAGTAAGAAATGCAATCATTCTACGGGCTGAAGGGGAAAGATTACTAGAAATTTTAGGTAATCCAAAGATAGCAGTAATAGGGTGAGGAGAGATATCTATATTTAATACCTTAGAAATAATATTAAAAATATCTCTCCAAAAAGTTTCCAAAGTAGGGCAAGACCAAAACATATGAGTTAAAGAGGCTATCTGCCCCGAACATCTATCACAGAAAGGATTAATATGCGAGTAAAAACGCGCTAACTTATCTTTGGACATATGTGCTCTATGAACCACTTTAAATTGAATTAGGGAATGTTTAGCACAAATAGAGGAAGTATTAACTTCCGCATTTGGTTTCAATTCAGAAAATTTTTTGATCTTAATCAATTCGGGTTAGTGATTCCTATTTTAGGTAACATATTTTTTCCTCCCTCCTTTACGGATCGCGCTTTTCAAACTTGGAAGACTAAGGGTATTTTACGGTTTTTGGATTTATTTTTAGATGGTTCCCTTATGTCTTTTGAACAATTATCTAATAAATATAACTTATCAAGAATACATTTTTTTAGATATTTACAAGTTAGAAATTTCCTAAGTACTATACTTTCTTCCTTTCCAATGCTTCCTCCTACATATATTTTAGATTCGATAATTAACCTCAATCCATGTCAGAAAGGTGCATCGGCTATGATTTATAATATTATTATGAAACTTAGCAAAATGTTTCTTGAGGCTCCCCCTCATTGGAATGCAGTCCAAGCGCGGAGAAACGTTCCTCATATGTTAACCCTCTCATTCCTGGAATCATTCTAGTGAATCTTCTCTGTACCCTCTCCAATGTCAGCACATCTTTTCTTAAATAAGGAGGAGACCAAAACTGCCAACAGTACTCCAAGTGAGGTCTCACCAGCGCCTTACAGAGCCTCAACATCACATCCCTGCTGCTGTACTCTATTCGCCTATGGAAGAGAGCACAATAATCCAAAAATGTTGTGCCCTCCCTTCTATAGCAACTCCTTAGCCACATATTAAACTGTATAATCTTCCTAGTACTGGCCTCACTAGCACATGGCACAAGAGTAGCAATCCTCAGATCACAACCCCGAGGTGCTGCCCTTTAACTTAGCGTCTAACTCCCTGAGCTCCCTATGCAGAACTTTGTCACTCATCCAAACCCGTGTCATTGCTACTTACATGGACAACAACCTCTGGCTGTTTGCCTCTGACTTAAAAATGCTGAGGATTTGATCCAAGATGTCCCGGACCCTGGCACCCAGAATTTGCTTCTCACCCACAGAACCTCCTTCTGTTCCCCTAACTAACAAATTCCCTATCACCACAGCTCACCTCATCTCCCCTCTTCCTTTCTGAGTCATAGAGCAAGACTTAGTCCAAGAGACCTGACTGCTGGGACTTTCCTCTGTTAGGTCATCTCTCCCCTACACCCCCACCTCCACAAGTTTTGCTGAGGGGGATGGCCACACAGATACTCTGTACTGGCTGTTTAACACCTTACCCCTTCCTGACTGTCACCTATTTCCCTGTGTCCTGCACATTGGGTGTAAGTACCTCTCTATATGTCTGATCTATCACCCCTTGAGACTCCCAAATCATCTGGAGTTCACCCAGTTCCAGCTCCAGCTCTTTCACGCAGATTGTTAGAAGCTGCGGCTGAGTGCACTTCTTATTGGTGTAGTCTTCAAATGTTCCTCAGTGCCCATCTAGTGAGTCCCGGCTAATGTTTCTCAGTTCTCCTCCAGTGAGTCCCTGCTAGCCGACGACACTACATTGATTGGCCTAATCTCAAACAATAATGAAGTGTCCTACAGGGAAGAAGTCATTTCTCTGACACGGTTGTGTCAAGAAAACAACCTCTCCCTCAATGTCGCAAAAACAAAGGATTACAGGATTGTGGATTTCAGGAGGAGTAGAGACAGGCTAACCCTTCTTCACATCAGTGTATTTGGGGTTGAGAGGCTAAACAGCCTTAAGTTCCTCAGCACCCACATCCCCGAGGACCTCACGTGGTCTGTACACACCAGCTGTGTGGTGAAAAAGGCACAACAGCACCTCCTTCACCTCAGACGGTTGAGGAAGTTTGGTATGGGCCCCTAAATCCCAAGAACTTTCTACAGGGGCACAATTGAGAGCATCCTGAGAGGCTGCATCACTGTCTGGTATGGGAACTGTACTTCTCTCAATCACAGGACTCTGCAGAGAGTGGTGTGGACAGCTTCTTCCAACAGGCCATCAGACTGATTAACTCACACTGATTTGAGTGCATTTCCCTGTAACATTGACTGTTCTATTTATTATAAATTACTATGATTGCACATTGCACATTTAGAGGGAGATGTAATGTGAAGATTTTTACTCTTCGTTAATGTGAAGGATGTAAAAAATAAAGTCAATTCAATTGAATTCAATTCTCAGAACTCATCTGGTGAGTCCCTACTAGTGTTTCTAAGCACTTGTCTAGTGAGTCCCTACCAGTGTTTCCCAGAACTTGACTTGTGACTCCCTTCTGATGTTTCCCAGAACTTGACTCGTGACTCCCTTCTGGTCTTTCCCAGAACTTGACTCATGAGTCCCTGCTAGTGTTTCTCATCAGCTGTCTACTGAGACACAAGTCAACACACTACATGAAGGACATGGAGGCTTTGGGAAGGAAGCAGCAGAGGTTTGCCAGGATGCTACCTGCATTACAGTGTATAAACTAAAAGCGGAATTTGGACAAACTGTGGGACCACTTATTTTTACGTTGTATGGATGGAAGAATTGATGTTTTTTTTGCCAAGTTTGTGGACGATACTAAAATAGGGAGAGGGGCAGGGAGTGCTGAGGAAACAGCTTAATATTCCAGGGTTCTGATGTTTCAGATGTGATCGAGGCAGAGGAATGAAAGGTGGGGCGGGTAGCATTGCTTGTTAGGGAAAATATTACAGCAGTGCTCAGGCAGGACAGATTAGAGGGCTTGTCTACTGAGTCCTTATGGATGGAGCTGAGAAACAGGAAAGGTAGGGCCACATTAGTGGGATTTTATTACAGACCACCCAATAGTCAACGAGAATTGGAAGAGCAAATCTGCAGAGAGATATCAGGCAACTGCAGGAACGATAAAGTTGTGGTGGTAGGGGATTTTAATTTTCCATATATTGATTGGGACTCCCATACTGTTAGGCATCTAGATGGTTTAGAGTTTGTAAAATGTGTTCAGGAAAGTTTTCTAAGTCAATATATAGAGGGACCAACTAGAAGGGATGCAATATTGGATCTCCTGTTAGGAAACGAGTTAGGACAAGTGACAGAAGTCTGTGTAGGGGAGCACTTTGGTTCGAGCGATCATAACACCATTAGTTTCAACTTGATCATGGACAATGATAGATCTGGTCCTAGGGTTGAGGTTCTGAACTGGAAGAAGGCCAAATTTGAAGAAATGAGAAAGGATCTAAGAAGCGTGGATTGGGACAGGTTGTTCTCTGGCAAAGATGTGATCGGTAGTTGGGAAGCCTTCAAAGGAGAAATTTTGAGAGTGCAGAGTTTGTATGTTCCTATCAGGATTAAAGGCAAAGTGAATAGGAGTAAGGAATCTTGGTTCTCAAGGGATATTGCAACTCTGATAAAGAAGAGGAGGGAGTTGTATGACATGTATAGGAAACAGGGAGTAAATAAGGTGCTTGAGGAGTATAAGAAGTGCAAGAAAATACTTAAAGAAATAAATCAGGAGGGCTAAAAGAAGACATGAGGTTGCCTTGGCAGTCAAAGTGAAGGATAATCCAAAGAGCTTTTACAGGTATATTAAGAGCAAAAGGATTGTAAGGGATAAAGTTGGTCCTCTTGAAGATCAGAGTGGTCGGCTATGTGTGGAACCAGAGGAAATGGGGGAGATCTTAAATAGGTTTTTTTGTGTCTGTATTTACTAAGGAAACTGTCATGAGGTCTATAGAATTGAGGGAAACAAGTAGTGAGATCATGGAAACTGTACAGATTGAAAAGGAGGAGGTCCTTGCTGTCCTTGCTGTCTTGAGGAAAATTAAAGTGGATAAATCCCCGGGACCTGACAGGGTGTTCCCTCGGACCTTGAAGGAGACTAGTGTTGAAATTGCAGGGGCCCTGGCAGAAATATTTAAAATGTCGCTGTCTACAGGTGAGGTGCCAAAGGATTGGAAAGTGGCTCATGTTGTTCCGTTGTTTAAAAAAGGATCGAAAAGTAATCCGGGAAATTGTAGGCCGGTAAGTTTAACGTCGGTAGTAGGTAAGTTATTGGAGGGAGTACTAAGAGACAGAATCTACAAGCATTTGGATAGACAGGGGCTTATTAGGGAGAGTCAACATGGCTTTGTGCGTGGTAGGTCATGTTTGACCAATCTATTGGAGTTTTTCAAGGAGGCTACCTGGAAAGTGGATGAAGGGAAGGCAGAGGATATTGTCTACATGGACTTCAGTAAGGCCTTTGACAAGGTCCCGCATGGGAGGTTAGTTAGGAAAATTCAGTCGCTAGGTATACATGGAGAGGTGGTAAATTGGATTAGACATTAGAATTAGAATGGAAGAAGTCAAAAAGTGGTAGTAGAGAATTGCTTCTCCGAGTGGAGGCCTGTGACTAGTGGTGTGCCACAGGGATCAGTGCTGGGTCCATTGTTATTTGTCATCTATATCAATGATCTGGATGATAATGTGATAAATTGGATCAGCAAATTTGCTGATGATACAAAGATTGGAGGTGTAGTAGACAGTGAGGAAGGTTTTCAGAGCCTGCAGAGGGACTTGGACCAGCTGGAAAAATGGGCTGAAAAATGGCAGATGGAGTTTAATACAGACAAGTGTGAGGTATTGCACGTTGGAAGGACAAACCAAGGTAGGATATACAGGGTTAATAGTAAGGCACTGAGGAGTGCAGTAGAACAGAGGAATCTGGGAATACAGATACAGAATTCCCTAAAAGTGGCGTCACAGGTAGATAGGGTCGTAAAGAGAGCTTTTGGTACATTGGCCTTTATTAATCAAAGTATTGAGTATAAGAGCTGGAATGTTATGATGAGGTTGTATAAGGCATTGGTGAGGCCGAATCTGGAGTATTGTGTTCAGTTTTGGTCACCAAATTACAGGAAGGATATAAATAAGGTTGAAAGAGTGCAGAGAAGGTTTACAAGGATGTTGCCGGGACTTGAAAAACTCAGTTACAGAGAAAGGTTGAATAAGTTAGGACTTTATTCCCTGGAGCGTAGAAGAATGAGGGGAGATTTGATAGAGGTATATAAAATTATGATGGGTATAGATAGAGTGAATGCAAGCAGGCTTTTTCCACTGAGGCAAGGGGAGAAAAAAACCAGAGGACATGGGTTAAGGGTGAAGGGGGAAAAGTTTAAAGGGAACATTAGTGGGGGCTTCTTCACACAGAGAGTGGTGGGAGTATGGAATGAGCTGCCAGACGAGGTGGTAAATGCGGGTTCTTTTATAACATTTAAGAATAAATTGGACAGATACATGGATGGGAGGTGTATGGAGGGATATGGTCCGTGTGCAGGTCAGTGGGACTAGGCAGAAAATGGTTCGGCACAGCCAAGAAGGGCCAAAAGGCCTGTTTCTGTGCTGTAGTTCTTCTACGGTTTCTATGGTTCAGAGAGGAAGACTGAAGGGAGGCTTTCCTAGAAGTTTATATGATTATGCAATGCATCGGCAGGCTAGACTGCCAGAATAACTTTCCTAGAATAGAAGTGGAGGTCGTTTATTTAAGGTGAGTGGTCAAAGTACAAAGGAAATGTGTGGGAAAGGTTTTTCACAAAGACAGGGATGGGTATGCCTGCAACGTTCTCCCAGAGGTACCCCTGGCCGTGTATTACAGGCACGTTACAGGTACATGGAAAGAATCATTATGGGAGCAGATTTATTCTATCTCAGCACTTGTAACAATAATAAACCAACTTACCATCACTCACGTATTTCCACATGTTGAACCCAATGCTGGGGTTTATCAGTTGGCAGTGAATATATTCCCAATAATGGAAGGTATGCCCTATTACTCAGCTTATATCTGGTAAATTATATGGAACAGCTAGCAGCTTCAACTTCAGCCTTGACAGACGCAACCACTGGATCTCCCATCTCCCTTTCCACCACAACCGCCCTGCAATCGCGTGTCTCGTCAGGTCCCACAGCCAGCTCTTGGGTCCTCGGAGACTCCATCTTCCTCTCACCCCACCTTCACTGTCCTTCACTGCCGCCCATGGCAACAAATTCCATAGATTCACCACCCTCTGGCTAAAAAAATTTCTTCACATCTCTGTTTTGAATGGGCGCCCTTCAATCCTTAAGTCATGGCTTCTCATACTAGACTCCCCCATCATGGGAAACAATTTTGCCACATCCACTCTGTCCATGCCTTTCAACATTCAAAATGTTTCTATGAAGCCCCCCCTCGTTCTTCTAAACTCCAAGGAATACAGTCCAAGAGCAGACAAACGTTCCTCATATGTTAACCCTCTCATTCCCGGAATAATTCTAGTGAATCTTCCTTGTATCCTCTCCAACATCAGCACATCCTTTCTTAAATAAGGAGACCAAAGCTGCCCACAGTACTCCAAGTGAGGTCTTACCAGCCTTATAGAGCCTCAACATCACATCCCTGCTCCTATACCCTATTCCTCTAGAAATGAATGCCAACATTGCATTCGCCTATGGAAGAGAGCACAATAATCCAAAAATGTTGTACCCTCCCTTCTATACCAACTCCTTAGCCACTATCAAACTGTATAATCTTCCTAGTATCGGCCTCACTAGCACATGGCACAAGGGTAGCAATTCTGAGATCACAACCCCGAGGTGCTGCCCTTTAACTTAGCGTCTAACTCCCTGAACTCCCTATGCAGAACTTTGTCACTCATCCAAACCCATGTCATTACTGCTTACATGGACAACAACCTCTGGCTGTTTGCCTCTGACTTAAGAATGCTGAGGATTTGATCCAAGATGTCCCGGACCCTGGCACCCAGAATTTGCTTCTCACCCACAGAACCTCCTTCTGTTCCCCCAACTAATGAATTCCCTATCACCACAGCTCACCTCATCTCCCCTCTTCCCTTCTGAGTCATAGAGCAAGACTTAGTGCAAGAGACCTGACTACTGGGACTTTCCTCTGTTAGGTTATCTCTCCCCTACACCCTCCCTGCTCCACAAGTTTTGCTGAGGGGGATGGCCACAAAGATACTCTGCACTGGCTGTTTAACACCTTACCCCTTCCTGACTGTCACCTATTTCCCTATGTCCTGCACATTGGGTGTAAGTACCTCTCTATATGTCTGATCTATCATCCTTTCAGACTCCCAAATCATCCAGAGTTCACCTAGTTCCAGCTCTAGCTCCTTAACACAGATTGTTAGAAACTCCAGCTGAGTGCACTCTCTTGCTGGTATAGTCTTTTGAATGTTTCTCAGTACACATCTAGAGAGTCCCTACTAATGTTTCTCCATTCTCATCTAATGAGTCCCTGCTAGCCGACGACACTACATTGATTGGCCTAATCTCAAACAATAACGAAGTGTCCTACAGGGAAGAAGTCATTTCTCTGACACGGTTGTGTCAAGAAAACAACCTCTCCCTCAATGTCGCAAAAACAAAGGATTACAGGATTGTGGATTACAGGAGGAGTAGAGACAGGCTAACCCTTCTTCACATCAACGGATCTGGGGTTGAGAGGGTAAACAGCCTTAAATTCCTCAGCACTCACATCCCCGAGGACCTCACGTGGTCTGTACACACCAGCTGTGTGGTGAAAAAGGCACAACAGCACCTCCTTCACCTCAGACGGTTGAGGAAGTTTGGTATGGGCCCCTAAATCCCAAGAACTTTCTACAGGGGCACAATTGAGAGCATCCTGAGAGGCTGCATCACTGTCTGGTATGGGAACTGTACTTCTCTCAATCACAGGACTCTGCAGAGAGTGGTGTGGACAGCTTCTTCCAACAGGCCATCAGACTGATTAACTCACACCGATTTGAGTGCATTTCCCTGCAACATTGACTGTTCTATTTATTATAAATTACTATGATTGCACATTGCACATTTAGAGGGAGATGTAATGTGAAGATTTTTACTCTTCATTAATGTGAAGGATGTAAGAAATAAAGTCAATTCAATTGAATTCAATTCTCAGAGCTCATCTAGTGAGTCCCTACTAGTGTTTCTAAGCACTTATCTAGTGAGTCCCTGCTAGTGTTTCTCAGAACATTTCTAGTGAGTCCCAAATGGTGTTTCCAGAACTTGACTCATGAATCCCTGCTAGTGTTTCTCATCAGCTGTCTACTGAGACACAAGTCAAAGCATTACATGAAGGACATGGAGGCTTTGGGAAGGAAGCAGCAGAGGTTTACCAGGATGCTACCTGCATTACAGTGTATAAACTAAAAGCAGAATTTGGACAAACTGTTGGGACCACTTATTTTTACGTTATTATGTCATTGATTTGGATGGAAGAATTGATGGTTTTTTTGCCAAGTTTGTGGACGATACTAAAATAGGGAGAGGGGCAGGGAGTGTTGAGGAAGCGGAGAGGGAGACTGAAGGGAGGCTTTCCTAGAAGCTTATATGATTATGCAATGCATCGGCAGGCTAGACTGCCAGAATAACTTTCCTAGAATAGAAGTGGAGGTCATTTATTTAAGGTGAGTGGTCAAAGTACAAAGGGAATGTGTGGGACAAGTTTTTTACAAAGACAGGGATGGGTATGCCTGCAACGTTCTCCCAGAGGTACCCCTGGCCGTGTATTACAGGCACGTTACAGGTATATGGAAAGAATCATTATGGGAGCAGATTCATTCTATCTCAGCACTTGTAACAATAATAAACCAACTTACCATCACTCACGTATTTCCACATGTTGAACCCAATGCTGGGGTTTATCAGTTGGCAGTGAATATATTCCCAATAATGGAAGGTATGCCCTATTACTCAGCTTATATCTGGTAAATTATATGGAACAGCTAGCAGTGGGTGCATGCATTCTGCCTATAAACCCAGCTTTCCTCTGGGTGCTCTGGTTTCCTCCCACATTCCAATGATGTACGGGTCATGGATAGTCAGTTGTGGGCAAGTTATCTCTCTGTCAGAAGCATGCGACATTTGCAGGTTATCCCAGCACATCCTTGTACTGTGTCTGTCATTGATACACCTAATGTTTCAATATTTCAATGTACATATAACAAATAATGCTCCTCTTTCATTTTTGGAGGGGGTTTCACAACAATGATACCAGTGTGAAGAGAGTTACTTCCCGTAAGATGGTGGTGTTTTTGATCATAGCAATCTCTCGGGGGGCAAACAAAGAGGCACTTTTCTTTTTAAAATGTGATTTTTATTATCATTAGACTATACTGGACTCCAAGAACAACAGGTACAGCAGTTGTTTATCGCATCAGTGGTCTGTTCATTGTTCGGAGCCTCCAGCCAGGGATTAAAGGAGTTGAAGAAGGAGAAGCTGGTGCTCGGCTTGGAGAAGGAGAAGCCAGCGGATGGGCCCATTTACGTTCGGAGGAGCTGACCTGGGTGCAGACCATGTTGCTACCTGCTACTCAAAGACATTGGATTTGGTGTATGAAACCAGCGTGCAGTGTGTAACCGCGAGTAACTGTCTTGGACATTACTCCTGCAATCACAAGACCTGTTAGACACCGATAATATGAGATGCCACAGGCCTGTTTCCCTTCTTTGGTGGTGAGAAAGGTGATGAGGCAACAGTGTGGACATGTTTGTAACAAGGACAAAGCCTCAACTGGGCTTGATAAAATAGTTTATGTATTGCACTGAACTGCTGCCACAAACCAACAAATTTCATGTCCTCTGGCAATGATAATAAACCTGATTCTGATTTTGATTCTGATTCTAATGAATGATTTGAAGATTTTCCCTGTTGATATGATGCCAGCTGCCCTGTGGTTCCCAATTTCCTCTCTCTCCTTCCTTAAACCTCCACTTCTATCATGAGAAGGTACCTGGGGTCTCTCTCCCAGTCACTTCCACAACTCCTGGATTCTATCTCCGCCACTTGCAATCGACCAATCCGTTACTTTATCCTTTGCCGGATTCATGCTTTCACTCACTGGTTCTTCGACCTTCTCACATCCTGCAAGAATCAGAAAATTGCCCGACTACAGCTACAGACTGCTGTCTCCAATGTCGGCAGGCATTGATGTCTCCAGACCAGCTGCCGACCTCAGTGGTTCTAGTGATCCCGAGCAGATTCAGAACCCAGACTCCACCGTTATCAATGAGGGTTCCAATAACCTAGGGCACCTTCAAAGTGCCGATTACACAACCTCCAACTTCGACTTCAGCCTTGACCGACACAACCACTGGATCTCCCATCTCACTTTCCCCCACCACCGCCCTGCAATCGCGTGTCTCGTCAGGTCCCACGGCCAGCTCTTGGGTCCTCGGAGACTCCATCTTCCTCTCACCCCACCTTCCCTAAACAACCAAACCCTCCCCTCACCTCTGACACCCACAACACCCTTCACCCTCCGATCCCAGCTCTCATCCATGCTGTGTCTTCACCATGTCTTCTCTGAGACAGAACATTCTGTCATCAGTAAAGTCCTCACCTTTATCCCACTGTGCCCAAGCCTCAGTGAGTTCTGCGCCCACTATGACGCTGAGCTCTTCTTCCGCTGCCTCTGTCTCCGTGCCTACATCTTTGGCAAAGACTCTCCAGCCGGAACCAATGACCCCTTCTCCCGTCTTCAATCTTCCCCCTCTTCCTAGACAACCCATTCTGTTCTTCTACCTGCTCTGGACCTTTTCATTGCCAACTACCGACAGGATATCAACCATCTCTTCTTCACCACTCCTCTCTCCATTTCCAACCTCACTCCTTCCGAACGCACTGCGCTCAACTCTCTCCACACTAATCCTAACCTCACCATCAAACCCGCAGATAAGGAGGGTGCTGTAGTAGTCTGGCAGACTGACCTCTACCTTGCTGAGGCCTGGCGACAACTCTCAGACACCTCCTCTTACTTACCCTTGAAGAGGACCCCACTAAGGAGAACCAGGCAATTGTCTCCCACGCTATCTCTGACCATATTAACTCTGGGGATCCCCTATCCACTGCCACCCACCTCAGAGTTCCCTCATCCCACACCTCCTATTGCTACCTCCTACCCAAGATCCACAAACTTGCCTGTCCAGGTAGACCCATTGTTTCTACTTGTTCCTGCCCTGCTAAACTTATATCTGCATACTTCGACTCAGTTTTATCCTCCCAGTTCAATCACTTGCTACCTACGTCCATTACACTTCATACATTCTTAATCTTTTCAATGATTTCACGTTCCCTGGCCCTGATCATCTTACTTTCACTATGGTTGTCCAGTCCCTATACACTTCCATCCCCCACCAAGAAGGCCTCAAAGCTCTCCATTTTTTTCTGGAAACCAGGCCCAACGAGTTACCCTCCACCACCACTCTCTTCTATCTGGCAGAACTCATCCTCATTCACAATAATTTCTCCTTCAGCTCGTCCCACTTCCTTCAAGCAAAAGGTGTAGCCATGGGCTCTCACATTGGTCACTGCTATGCCTGCCTTTCTGTCGGTTAAGTGGAACAGTCTATGTTCCAAGCCTACAATGGTATCACTCCCCAACTTTTCCTATGCTACATCAACGACTACATTGATGCTGCTTCCTGCACCCATGCAGAGCTCGTCGACTTCATCAGCTTTTCATCCAACTTCCACCCTGCCCCCAGATTTACTTGGTGCATTCTGACACTGTCCTTCGCTTGTTGGATCTCCTTGTCTCTATCTCCGATCACAGCTTATCTACTGATGTCTATTATAAACCCACTGACTCTCACAGCTACCTGGACTATACCTCTTCCCACCCTCTTTCTTGTAAAAATCCATCCCTTCCCTCAGTTCCTACATCTCCACTTCATCTGCTCTCAGGATGAGGCTTTTCATTCCAGAATGAAAGAGATGTCCTCCTTCTTCAAAGAAAGGGGCTTCCCTTCCTCCACCATCAATGCTGCCCTCAACCACATTTCTTCCATTTCAAGTGTGTCTGCTCCATTTCCACACCTGCCTCTGTTTCCAGCACATAATTCTCCATAATTCCGCTATTTCCAACAGGATCCCACCACCAAGCACATCTTCCCTTCGCCCCACCCACACTTTCTGCTTTCCGCAGGGATTACTCCCTACGTGACTCTCTTGTCCATTCATCCCTCTCCACTGATCTCCCTCCTGGCACTTATCCTTGTAGAGCAGAACAAGTGATACTCCTGTCTCAACACCTCCTCCTTCACTACCATTCAGGTCCTCAAACATAACTTCTAGGTGAGGCAACACTTCACGTGTGAGTCTACTGGGGTCGTATACTGTGTCCGGTGCTCCCAGTGCAGACTCCTGATTATCGGTGTGACCCAACATAGATGGGGAAACCACTTCGCCGACCACCTATGCTTCATCCACCAGAAATAAGTGGGATTCCCAACAGCCGCCCATTTTAATTCCACTTCCCATTTCCATAACAAAATGTCAGTCCATGGCCTCCTCTGCTATCACAATAAGGCCACACTCCGGTTGGAGGAGCAACACCTTATATTCCATCTGGATAACCTCTGACCTGATGGCATGAACATCCATTTCTCAATCTTCTGCTAATGCCCCTCCTCCTCCTTCACCATTCTCCATTCCCTTTTCCCTCTCTCACCTTATTTCTTTACCTGCCCATCACCTCCCTCTGGTGCTCTTCCCCTTTCCTTTCTTCCATGGCCTTCTGTCCTCTCCTATCAGATTCCCCCTTCTCCAGCCCTGTATCTCTTTCACAAATCAACTTTCCAGCTTCTTACTTCACTGCTCCCCCACCACCCACCTCCCGGTTTCACCTATCACCTTGCGTTTCTTCCTTCCCTCCTCCCACCCTCTTACTCTGACTCCTCATCCTTTTCTCTCCAGTCCTGATGAAGGGTCTCAGCCAAAAACGTGGACTATACTCTTCTCCATAGATGTTGCCTGGCCTACAGAGTTCCTCCATCGTTATGTGCATGTTGCTTGGATTTCCAGTATCTGCAGATCTGCAGAGTGGGGGAGGAGAAGATGGTGTTGCGACGCAGCGCGCGCGGCCGCTCCAAATTGATATTGTATTTGTGAAGTAGGATGCCATGCACAATCGTGATTTGATGTAGACAGCCGTGAGAAGCAGGGAAGAACATCTGGGGAAACTTCTGAAATACCCGCTTCGCTGCCGCTGCTACTGTGCGATCAAGAATCTTCGGAAGGGAAGGCTCCAAATCCTCGGCTTTGCCTATTGCCTGTTGCCGGGGCCGGGGTCGAAGCGCTCGGCAGAGATGGTGCTCGGTGCTCGGTGTTGGAGAGCTGGTCGGAGGCTTGAAGTTTTTGGACAGACTCAGAGTCAGACTGTGGTCAGGTGCTTCCAGGATGCTGCATCGGCAAGTTTGCGGCGCTGCAAGCTCATGGCAGGGAGAGTTTCTCCCTTCTACCGTCTGCGTGAGATGATGGGACTTTCAAGAGACTTTGAAACTTCTTTTACCATGCCCATGGTCTGTTCTTCTATCAAATTACGGGATTGTTTGCACTGTTGTAACTATATGTTATAATTATGTGGTTTTTGTCAGTTTTTTTTAGCCTTGGTTTATCTTGTGTTTCTGTGATATCATTCTGCAGGAATGAATTGTATCATCTCTTAATGCATGCATTATTAAATGACAATACAAGAGGACTGCGTGTCCTCATAATCTAAATCTAAATCTAAATTTTCTTTTGTTTGTGAGTGGACTTCTATTGTGTTGGTTGTCCGTCCTGTGCGAGAGAGATTGTAAAGTTGAAAAGACGTTGCAAAGGGACAGTTCTGCTCTCTTGAGCTCAGACGTCCGAGCCAGTGGTACGAGTAGTCATCACAAGTTTGGACCTTCCTTGTTTGAAGTGGATGACCATGACTTCACCTGTCCCTTGTCATACCCTTCATTCTCCATGAAGGATTGCAGAGCCACCTTTCTGGCTGTTCGATCTCACTGTCAATCTCATCTGCCCAGACTGCCAGAGCTGAATTAACATGTTAAGACAGGGAAGTTTCTATCTCACTTGGGTATGAGGTCTGCTGTCTACCCTCACCTGGTTTAGCCCAGCAGTCGAAACAGTGTACCAGGGTGTGGCCACTGTCACATTCAAATAGCTACTTGGAGCCACAGCTGAGTGAGCTGCCCCAGAATGGACCTGATGAGCACTGTCATTGGAGGGCTACCCCTCACTGAACAGCCCATACACCACATCTTGTATTTTGCCATAAGACTATAGGAGCAACATGTCTGACCAATGTGTTATTGCATTTGTTACATTGATAGCTAGGAGGGCCATTTTGTTGAAGTGGAAGGGTACATCAGCTCCCACTTTGTCACAATGGTTCTCTCAGGTGATGCTATGTCTCAGTTTGGAGAAAATTAGAAGTCGAACCTTTGAACCTTTATTTGATTTTGAGAAAAGGTGGGGTTCATTTGCTCGTTATTATCATTTGAGTTAATTGATAGTTGTCCTCCACGATCTAATTGTAAATTTTTGGTATATTTTTTTTCTTGCTGGCGGTTTGATGTTTATCCTTAGGAGCTTTTTGTATGACGCATGGCTCCGGGGTTGTACACCTAATGGGGTTTTCCCCACTTTTTCTGCTTAGGAGGGTTTTTTTTATTATCACCAAAATTTTTCAATCTTTAAAATAATGTTTTTTTTACCTTGAAACATTGTAAGTGTTGCTTACTGCGATGTACTCGTGTTATTTTTTGAATAATATAATAATAATAATAAAAAGATTTGAAAGACTATAGGAGCAGAATTAGGCCATTCAGCCGATTGAGTCTGCTCTGCCGGTTAATCATGGCTGATCTCCTTTCCTATCAACTGCAATTTCCTGCCTTCTCCCTGTTACGTTTCACACCCTGACTTATCACAGAAACATAGAAACATAGAAAGCCTACAGCACAATACAGGCCCTTCAGCCCACAAAGCTGTGCTGAACATGTCCTTACTATAGAAATTACCTAGGCTTACCCATAACCCTCTATTTTTCTAAGCTCCATGTACCTAATCGGGAGTCTCTTAAAATACCCTATCGTATCCACCTCCACCACCATTCCCAGCAGCCGATTCCATGCACTCACCGCTCTGCGTAAAAAGCTAACTCCTCTGTACCCACTTCCAAGCACCTTAAAACTGTGCCCTCTCGTGTTAGCCACTTCAGCCCTGGGAAAAAGCCTCTGACCATCCACACGATCAATGCCTCTTATCATCTTATACACCTCTATCAGGTCACCTCTCATCCTCCGCCGGTCCAGCAAGAAAAGACTGAGTTCACTCAACCTATTCTCATAAGGCATGCTCCCCAATCTAGGCAACATACTTGTAAATCTCCTCTGCACCCTTTCTACGGTTTCCACATCCTTCCCGTGGTGAGGCGACCAGAACTAAACATGGTACTCCAAATGGGGTCTGACCAGGGTCCTATATAGCTGCAACATTACCTCTCGGCTCCTAAACTCAATCCCACGATTGATGAAGGCCAATGCACCGTATGCCTTCTTAACCATAGAGTCAACCTGCGTAGTATCCTATGGACTCGAACCACAAGATCCCTCTGATGCTCCACACTGCCAAGAGTCTTACCATTAAAGCTATATTCTACCATCATATTTGACCTATCAAAATGAACCACTTCACACTTATCTGGGTTGAACTCCATCTGCAACTTCTCTGCCCAGTTTTGCATCCTCTCGATGTCCCATTGTAGTCTCTGACAATCCTCTATCCACAACAACCCACCCTTTGTGTCATCAGCAAATGTATTAACCCATCTCTTCAATTCCTCATCCAGGTCATTTATAAAAATCACAAAGAGTAAAGATCCCAGAACAGATCCCTGAGGCAAACCACTGGTCACCAACCTCCATGCAGGATATGACCCATCTACAACAACTCTTTGCCTTCTGTGGGCAAGCCAGTTCTGGATCCATAAAGCAATGTCCCCTTGGATTCCATGCCGCCTTACTTTCTCAATAAGTCTTGTATGGGGTACCTTATCAAGTGCCTTGCTGAAATCTATATACACTATATCTACTGCTCTACCCTCATCAATATGTTTAGTCACGTCCTCAAAAAATTCAAACAGGCTCGTAAGGCACAATCTGCCTTGGACAAAGCCATGCTGACTATTTCTAATCATTTTATGCCTCTCCAAATATTCATAAATCCTGCCTCTCAGGATCTTCTCCATCAACTTACCAACCACTGAAGTAAGACTCTCTGTTCTATAATTTCCTGGGCTATCTCTACTCCCTTTCTTGAACAATGGAACAACATCCGCAACCCACCAATTCTTCAAAATCTCTCCCATCCCCATTGATGATGTAAAGATCATCACCAGGGGCTCAGCAATCTCCTCCCTCGCCTCCCACAGTAGCCTGGGGTACATCTCGTCCGGTCCCGGCGACTTATCAGACTTGATGCTTTCGAACACCTCCAGTGCATCCTCTTCCTTAATATCTAAATGCTCAAGTTTTTCAGTCCACTGTCAGTCATCCCTATAATCGCCAAGGTCCTTTTCCGTAGTGAGTACTGAAGCAAAGTACTCACTAAGTACCTCTGCTATCTCCTCCAGTTCCATACACACTTTTCCACTGTCACTCTTAATTCGTCCTATTTTCTCACATCTTATTCTTTTGCTTGTAACATACTTGTAGAATGCCTTGGGATTTTCCTCAATCCTGTCTGCCACGGCCTTCTCATGGCCCCTTCTGTCTCTCCTAATTTCATTCTTAAGCTCCTTCCTGCTAGCCTTATAACCTTCAAGATTTTTGAACCTTTTGTAAGCTTTTCTTTTCGACTAGATTTAGAAAGGCATTTGTGCACCACGGTTCCTGTACCCTACCATCCTTTCCCTGTTTCATTGGAATATACCTATGCAGAATTCCACACAAATATCCCCTAAGCATTTGCCACTTTCCCTGAGAACATCTGTTCCCAATTTATACTTCCAACTTCCTGCCTGATATCCTCATATTTCCCCTTACTCCAATTAAACTCTTTCCTAACTTTTCTGTTCCTATCGCTCTCCAATGCTATGGTAAAAGAGGTAGAATTGTGATCCCTATCTCCAAAATGCTCTCCCACTGAGAGATCTGACACCTGACCAGGTTCATTTCCCAATACCAGATCAAGTACAGCCTCTCCTCTTGTAGGCTTATCTACATATTTTGTCAAGAAACCTTCCTGAACACACCTAACAAACTCCACGCCATCTAAACCCCTTGCTCTCGGGAGATGCCAATCAATATTTGGGAAATTAAAATCTCCCACCATGACAACCCTGTTATTATTACATCTTTCCAGAATCTGTCTCCCTATCTGCTCCTCGATGTCTCTGTTACTATTGGGTGGTCTATAAAAAACACCCAGTAGAGTTATTGACCCCTCCTGTTCCTAACTTCCACCCACAGAGACTCTGTAGATAATCTCTCCATGACTTCCTTCTTTTCTGCAGCTGTGACAATATCTCTGATCAGCAGTGCCATGCCCCCACCTCTTTTGCCTCCCTCCCTGTCCTTTCTGAAACATCTAAAACCCAGCACTCTGAGAACCATTCCTGCCCATGAGCCATCTAAGTCTCTGTAATGGCCACAACATCATAGCTCCAAGTACTGATCCATGCTCTAAGCTTATTCTCTTTGTTCATAATACTTCTTGCATTAAAATAGACGCATCTTAAACCATCAGTCTGAGCACGTCCCTTCTCTATCACCTGTCTGTCCTCCCTCTCACACTGTCTACAAGCTTTCTCTATTTGTGAGCCAACCATCTCTTCCATCCTTAACTGTCTCCCGTGGCCCCGGTGTGACTACCTGCCTGTAGCTCCTCTATCACCTCCTCACTCTCCCTGACCAAACGAATGTCATCGAGCTGCATCTCCAGTTCCCTAACACAGTCCCTAAGGAGCTGCAGGTCGACGCACCTGGCACAGATGTGGCCATCTGGGAGGCTGGGGGTCTCCAGGACTTCCTACACTTGACACTGAGCACAGAACACCGGCCTCACACACATACACCCTATCTGTATTCTGCACAGGCAACCTACCTGGCCTCAACCCGTTGAGCCAAAGCCCTCCTACTGTGTCTCCCTCTACTCTGTAACCTGCTCCTCCCACACCCACTTTATAAAGCTGTCTCCTTTAAACTCTTTTCGCTGTTCTACCTGACTGACGTCCATGCACTTGCGTAGTCGTGCGCAATCAAACCGCTGAAGACATAACCGTCTCCTTTTAAACTCTTCTCACTGTTCTAACTGGCTGACATCCACGCGCTTACGCAGTCGTTCCTCGATCAAAAAATATCAAGAATATAGTAAAGTCTACCTCATATACATCCAATAACCTGGCCTCACAGCCACCTGTGGCAACAATTTCCACAGTTTCACCAACTTCTGGCTAAAGAAATTCATCCTCACATCCATTCTACATGGATGTCCATCTATTTTGAGGATATGCATTCTGGTCCTCGACCCAACTATAGGAAACATCCACTGCACATCACATCTACTCTATCTAGGCCTTTCAATAACCATTGGGTTTCAATGGGATCCCACCGCTTTCTTCTAAATTCCATTGAGTACAGACCCAGAGCCATCAAATGGATCTGGCAAATCTGCCCATTAGAGCTAAAGGTCCTGAAATGGGGTATGCATTGGAAGATATCACAGATAACATTGATATTAGACAAGAGACCAATAGATTTTAATTGCTGTGTGTAAAACTGTAATAGATATTTGCTTATGTTTAGCAAACAAAAGAATATTGTAAAAAGATCTGAAGGCATTCATGGATTGCACTACATACTTTATTCATTGAGTTTATTCAGCACACAGCTAATTAAACATCCTGAAAGATATCATCATAAGCGACAGGAGAGGTGCCAGAAGATTGGAGAATAGCCAATGTTGTTCTGCTGTTTTAAAAAGGCTCTAGACATAAACTAGGAAATTATAGGCCAGTGAGTCTGACATCAGTTGTAGGAAAGTTATTGGAAGGTATTCAAAGAGACCAGACACATAAGTATTTGCATACACATCGACAGATTAAGGATAGTCAGCAGGGCTTTGTGCATAGTAGGTCATGTCTAACCAATCTTGAAGATTTTTACGAGAATGTTACCAGGAAAATGGATGAAGGCAAGGCAGTGGATGTTGCCTACATGGATTTTAGCTGTGCATTTAACAAGGTCCTGCATGAGCGGTTGGTCAAGAAGGTTCAGTCACTCAACATTCAAGATGAGGTAGTAAAGGGGATTAATAATTGTCTTTGTCACATAAGTCAGAGTGTGGTAGTAGATGGCTGCCTCTCTGGCTGGAGGCCTGTGACTAGTGGTGTTCCGTAAAGTTCGGTGCTGGGTCTGCTGTTGTTTGTCATCTATATCAATGATCTGGATGATAATTAATGATCAGCAAATTTGTGGATAACACCAAGACTGGGGGTGTAGTGGACCACAAGGAAGGGTATCATGGCTTGCAGAGGGATCTGCACCATCCAAAAAATGACAGATGGAATTTAATGAGTTTCAACACAATAGGCAGACAAAATGGTAGAGGGTGAACAGACTGAAGAAGATATCTTTGAATGTGCACAGTATATGGAATGAGATAAATGAACTACTAGCACAGCTGCAAATTGGCAGGTATGATGTTGTAGGCATCACTGAATCATGGCTGAGAAAGTATTATATCTAGGAGCTTAATGTCCAAGGATACATATTGTATCGAAAGACAGGCAGGAAGTCAAAGGGGGCGTTGTTGCTCTGTTGGTAGAAAAAGAAATCAAATCATTAGAAAAAGAAATGACATAGGGTCTGAAGGTGTTGAAGGGGCAGGGAGTGCTGAGGATGCAAAGAAGCTGCAGAAGGGCTTTGATTAGAGAATGGGCAAAGAAGTGGCCGATGGAATACAGTGTCAGGAAGTGTATAGTCATGCACTTTAGTAGAAGATATAAAAGCTTGGACTATTTTCTAACAGAAGAGAAAGTTCAAAAATCAGAAGTGCAAAGGGACTTGGGGGTCCTCGAACAGGATTCCGTAAAGCAAACAAGAGAAAATATGCTGGAAATCCAAGCAAAGCACGCAATATGTTGGAGGATCTCAGCAGGCCAGACACAATCTATGGAAAAAAGTAGTCATCATTTCGGGCCGAGAATCTTCGGCAGGACTCCCCAAAGCTTAATTTGCAGGGGTTAATATTCAGAGGGTGGTGAATATGTGGAATTCATTGCCATAGGTTGCTGTGGAGGCCAAGTCATTGTGTATATTTAAGGCAGAAGTTGATAGATACTTGATTAGTCAGGGCATGAAGTGATTGGCACTGAGAGGGAAATGGATCAGCCATGTTGAAATGGAAAATTACAACGGGAATTAGAAAGTGGATGCTAGAAGTCATGGGGGATTTCAATATGCAGGTAGAATAGGAAAATCCGATTGGTACTGGATTCCAGGAGCGGAATTTCGAGAGGGCCTACAAGATGACTTTTTAGCACAACTTGTGGGACAGCCTGCTAAGGGATCAGCTATTCTGAATTGGGTGTTGTGCAGCGAACTGGAATTGATTAAAGAGCTTGAGCTAGAGCTTTAAGAGGCTTTAAGAGGACAGATCATTAAGATCATTAAGAAGCTAGAGCTTAAGGAGTTGGCCAGAATTGTTTGGAAAAGAACACTGGCAGGGATAATGGCAGCTCAGCAATGGCTGGAATTTCTGGAAGCAATTTATAAGGCACAGGATACATACATCCCAAAGAGGAAGAGAATTTTAAAGGAAAGATGACACAACTATGGCTAGCAAGAGAAGTCAAAGCCAACATAAAAGTCAAAGAGAGGGCATATAATACAGCAAAAATTAGTGGGAAGTTAGAGGACTGGAAAGCTTTCAAATAGCAACAGAAGGCAACTAAAAAGTCATTGAGAAGGTAAAGATGGACTACGAAAGCAAACTAGCCAATAATATTAAAGTGGATACCAAAAGTTTCTTCAGATATATAAGGAGTAAAAGAGAGGTGAGAGTGGATATTGGACCACTGGAAAATGATGCTAGAGAGGTAGTAATAGTAGACAATGAAATGGTGGATGAACTGAATAAGTATTTTGCATCTCTCCTCACTGTGAAAGGCAGTAGCAGTATGGTGGAAGTTCCACATGTAAGGGAACATGGAGAGTGTGAAGTTACCATTACTAGAGAGAAAGCTCTTTGGAAATTGAAAGGTCTGAAGATAGACAAGTCACCTGGACCAAAATGTGTATACCCCAGGGTTCTGAAAGAGGTGACTGAAGTGACTGTGGAGGCATTAGTATGATCTTTCAAGAATCATTAGATTCTGGAATGATTCTGGAAGACTGGAAAATTGCAAATGTCAATCTTTTCTTCAAGAAGGGAGAGAGACAGCAGAAAGGAAATTATAGACCAATTAGTCTGACCTCAATAGTTGGGAAGTTGTTGGAGTCAATTATTAAGGATGAGGTCTCAATGTACTTGGAGGCCCATGATAAAATAGGCTATAGTCAGCAAGGTTTCTTCAAGGAAAAATCTTGACTGGCAAATCTGTTGAAATTGTTTGAAGTAATAACAACCAGGAAAGACAAAGGAGAATTGGTTGACGTTGTGTACATGGATTTTCACAAGGCCTTTGACAAGGTGCCATACATGCTACAAGCCTGTGGTATTACAGGAAAGATTCTATCATGGATAAAGCTGTTCCTGAAATGCTGACTGTGTGTCCACAGGCTGCTGTACCTCTTTCCTGATGGTGACAATGAGAAGAGGGCATATCCTGGGTGTTGTGGGTCCTTACTGCCGGACACTGCCTTCCTGAGGCATCACTCCTTCAACATATCTTGGATACTACAGAGGCTAGAACCTATGACAGAGCTGACTAATTTTACAACTTTCTGCAACTTACTTCAATCCTGTGCAGTGGCCCACCCCCATACCAGATGGTGATGCAACTAGACAGAATGCTTCTGACTATACATCAGTGGAAGTTTTCGAGTGTTTTAGGTGACAAGCCACATCTCCTCAAACTCCTAATGAAATATAGCCCTGTCTTGCTGCCTTTAGCGCTGCATCAATGTGTTGTGACCAGGTTAAGTCCTCAGACATATTGATACCAAGGAACTTGAAATTCCTCACTCTCTCCACTTCCAATCTCTCGATGAGGATTGGTTTGTGTTCCCCCAACTTACTCGTTCTGAAATCCACAATCAGCTTTTTGGTCTTCCTAACATTGAGTGTAAGGTTGTTGCTATGACACCACTCAACCGGCTGGTGTATCTCACTCCTGTATGTCCTCTTGTCACTATCGGAGATTCTGCCAACAATGGTTATATCATCAGCAAACTTATAGATGGCAATCCACAGATCAGACCTATCTTCTTCCATATTTACTGTGAAATTAATGGCATTGTAATCACTAGATGCAAAGTGTTTCCCTACACAGACTTCAGTCACCTACCCTGTCACATTCCCTAATTGTAGATCAAGTATCTCACACTCCTTCATTGGGACTCCTATGTACTGATTTATGAAACTTCCCTGAACACATTTGACAAACTCTTTCCCATCTAGTCCTTATACAGTATGGGAGATCGAGTCAAATGTGGAAAGTTAAACTCACCTCCTGTAACAACCTTATGTATCTTGCACCTGGCTGCAATGTCTCTGCAAATTTGTTCCTCTAAATTCCTTGGACTGTTCTCGGTCTATAATACAGCCTCATTAATGTGGCGATACCTGTCTTTATGACTCAATTCCGGCCATAATGCCTCACGAGATGAGTTCTCCTGTCTGTTCTGGCTGAGAACTGCCATAGTATTTCCCTTGATTAGTAACACTACCCCACCTCCTTTAATCCCTCTGTTACGTACCCCGTAACTGGGTTGCCAAACCAGCAGAAATGGATCACTCAGTTGGAGTCTGGAGTACTAGAACTAAGAAAGTTTTATTAAAGAAACAAGCAACACATTAATCGAAAGGATAATAAATGCAACAGTTCAGCGATGATAAACGCACATGTGCACAGAATTAAGATAACAGCATCAATCAAGCTCTATCGTTGTCTAGGGGTAAATGACCAATTTCAAAATGACTCAAAGTTCAGTCCAGTTTAGTAGTTCAGTTCGCAGTAATCGTTGCCATGGCGGTGGACAATGTGGGGGAAGAGAGAGATAGAATAGGAACAACTCATCATTCAGCACAGCTTCACTCACAGACCAGCGAGATGGCTCACAAACAGCTTTTTGGGCGGGTCCTTGGTGATGTCACCTGAGGTCACCGACTGTGACCCCTCCTCCAGATGCGGTCGATCCTCTGCAGTGAACCCGGCACCCAGGCAAGGGCGGACACACACCGGGTTCCCGCTGATCGTACCTTTCCACCCACTCGTGAGAAGCGTACCGCTTCCAGGGTCTCGTTACCTCGGGTGGCGTGTGTGTCTGTCTTAGCGAACCTGTCCCTTTTTATCCCCCTGCTGGGGTATCGCCTGTCCATCACTTCAAACAGTTCAGGGCTCAAAGGGGGGAGCCGCTCCAGACAGCTCTTCCTCCCACATCCCTTCATTACACATCTCCAGACGCTGCTCCATTGTTCCTTATCTCTCCTTCCCCTGAGGGCAGGTGGCAGACCAACTGCTGATGCCACTGATGCTAGCCCAGGCCAGCAAACATCTTAATTTTATGTGTATTCTCGTAACACCTCCCACTCTGTCACATCTAAAACAATGGAACCCCGGAATATTGAGCTGCCAGTCCTGCCCCTCCTGCCACCAAGTCTCACTAATGACTACAATATCATAAGTCCAGGTGTTGATCCATGCCCTGAGCTCATCTCCCTTTTATACGATACTTCTTACATTGAAATATTCACAGCTCAGGACACTAGTTGCACCATGCTCAGCCTTGAGATTCCTGACTTCATCTGAGGTCTTACCAAAATCTGCTCCACAACCTCTCCACTAACTGTTCTGACACTCTGGTTTTCATCCCCTGTAATTCTAATTTAAATCCTTCCTGTACTGTACTAGCAAATCTTTCCACGAGGAAATCAGTCCCTTTCCAGTTCAGGTGCAAACTATCTCTTCTGTACAAGTCCCACATTCCCTGGAAGAGAGCACAATAATCCAAAAATGTTGTGCCCTCCCTTCTATACCAACTCCTTAGCCATGTATTAAACTGTATAATCTTCCTAGTACCGGCCTCATTAACACATAGCACAAGGGTAGCAATCCTGAGATCACAACCCCGAGGTGCTGCCCTTTAACTTGGTGTCTAACTCCCTGAACTCCCTATGCAGAACTTTGTCACTTATCCAAACCCATATCATTGCTACTTACATGGACAACAACCTCTGGCTCTTTGCCTCTGACTTAAGAATGCTGAGGACTCGATTCAAGATGTCCCAGTTCCTGGCACCCGGAATCTCCCCCACCCACAGAACCTCTTTTCTGTTCCCCTAACTAACAAATTCCCTATCACCACAGCTCACCTCATCTCCCCTCTTCCCTTCTGAGTTATAGAGCAAGAGACCTGACTGCTGTGACTTTCCTCTGTTAGGTCATCTCCCCCCTTCCCCCCCATCCACAACAGTATCCAAAGTGTTGTTGAGGGATGGCCACACAGCTACTCTGCACTGGCTGTTTAACCCCTTTTCCCCTTCATGACTGTCACCCATTTCATTGTGTCCTCCACCTTGAATGTAACTAACTATATATCCAATCTATCACCCCTTCAGACTCCCAAATCATCTGGAGTTCATCCAGTTCCAGCTCCAACTCCTTAACACAGATTGTTAGAAACTGCAGCTGGATGCACTTCTTGCTGGTGCAGTCTTTTGATGTTTCTCAGAATTCGTCTAGAGCCCCTACGGTGTTTCTAATCACATGTCTAGTGAGTCCCAACTAGTGTTTCTAAGCACTTGTCTAGTGAGTCCCCGTTAGTGTTTCTCAGAACTTTTCCAGTGTGTCCCTGTTAATATTTCTCAGCACTGATGTAAAACTCTCAGAAATTCATTCTTTTTTAAGCAGATGGTTAGTTAAGACAATAAGAGAGAGAAGCAGTATTAGGCCATTCGGCCCATCAAGTCTGTTCCACCATTCCATCACGGCTGATCCCATATCCCACTAACTCCATATACCTGCCATCATACCAAATCCTTTGACGATGCCCTGACCGATCAGGAAATGATCAACTTCCACCTTAAATATACCCACGGACTTTGCCTCCACTGCACTAGTAGCAGAGATTTATTACTCACTGGCTAAAAAAATTCCTCCTTACCTCTTGTTCTGTAAGGTTGCCGCTCAATTTTGAGGCTGTTCTGGATAACCCCACCATAGGAAACATCCTCACCACATCCCCCTTATCTTGTCCTTTCAACATTCGGTAGGTTTCAATGAGATTATCCCGCATTCTTCTAAATTCCAGTGAGTACCGTCCCAAAGTTGCTAAGCACTCCCCACAACCCCTTCATTCCTAGAATCATCTTCATGAACCTCCTCTGGACTCTCTCCAATGACAATACATCCTTTCTGAGATAAGGGGACCAAAAGTGTTGACGATACTCCAAGTGCAGCCTGACTAGTGTCTTATAAAGCCTCAGGATTATCTCCTTGTTTTTATATACTGTTCCCCAGAAATAAATGTAAACATTGCTTTTGCCTTCTTTACCACAGACTCAACCACTAAATTAAACTTCTGGGAGTCTTGCACGAGGTCCTAAGCACCACTGCACTTCTGATGTTTGAATTTTCTTCCCATTTAGATAATAGTCTGCATTATTGCTCCTTTTACCAAAATGCATTATCATACATTTCCCAACACTGTATTCCTTCTGCCACTTTGTTTGCCCATTCTTCCAATTTGTCTAAGTCCTGCTGTGAATGCATTGCTTCCTCAGCACTACCTACTCCTCCACCTATCTTCATGTCATCCGCAAACTTTGCTACAAAGCCATCAATTCCATTATCCAGATCATTGACAAACAATGTGAAAAGTAGTGGTCCCAGTACTGACCCCTGAGGAAAACCACTTGTCACTGGCAGCCAACCAGAAAAGCCCCCTTTATTCCCACTCACTACCACCTGCCTGTCAGCCATTCCTCTATCCATGCCAGTATCTTTCCTGTAATGCCATAGGTTATCTTGTTAAGCAGCCTCATGTGTGACACCTTATCAAATGCCTTCTGAAAATCCAGGTAAATGACATCCACTGCCTCTCCTTTGTCCACTTCCTCAAAGAACTCTAACAGATTTGTCAGGCAAGTTTCTCTTTACAGAAACCATGCTGACTTTGACTTATTTTATCGTTAATCTCCAAGTACCTCTAAAACTCATTCTTAATAATAGACTCTAACTCTTTCCCAACCATGGAGGTTAGGCTAACTCCCTATAATTCCCTTTCTTTGGTCTTCCTCCCTTCTTAAAGAGTGGTGTGACATTTCCAATCTTCCAACCTTCTGGGACCATGCCAGAGTAAACTGATCCTTGAAAAATCATGACCAATGCATCCATTTTCACTTCAGTAAGCACTCTCAAGACTCTTGAATGTAGTCTCTCTGGTCCTGGTGACTTATCCACCTGAAGACCTTTGAGTATGCCTAGTACTTTTTCCTTTGTAATAGCAATGACGCTCACTCATGCTCCCTGACACTCACGGCCCTCAGGCACATTGCTAGTGTCTTTCACAGTGAAGACTGACGCAAAGTACTCATTAAGTTCATCCACCATTTCTGTAATCCCCATTACTACCTCACCAGCATCATTTTCCAGTGGTCCAATATCAACTCTCATGTCCTTTTTACTCTTCATATAACTGAAAAACTTTCAGTATCCTCCTTTGTATTATTGGCTAGTCTGCCCTCACATTTCATCTTTTCCCTTCTTATAGCTTTTATAGTTGCCGTTTGATGGATTTTGAAAGCTTTCCAATCATCTGACTTCCCACTCACTTTTGCTACCTTACATGCCCTGTCCTTGGCTTTTATGCAGTCCTTAACTCTCTTTGTCAGCTACAGTTGCCTACACCTGCCATTTGAGAACAACTTCTTCTGTGAGACATATCTATCTTGCGCCTTGTGAACTATACCCAGAAACCTCAGCCATCTCTACTCTGCTGTCATCCCTGCCAGTATCCTCCTCCAATCCATCTGGGCAAGCTCCTCTCTCATGCCTCTGTAATTCCCTTTATTCCATTGCGATACTGATACATGTGATTTATGTGTCTCCCTCTTAAATTGCAGTATGAATTCAATCATATTATGATCACTGCCTTCTAGGGTTCCCTTACGTTAAGCTCCCTAATAAGGTCTGGGTGATTACACAACACCCAGTCTAAGATAGCCTTTCCCCGATAGGCTCGAGCACAAGCTGCTCTAAAAAGCAATCTCGTGGCATTCAGCAAATTCCCTCTCTTACAATCTGACAGCAACCTGATTTTTCCAATCCCCTTGAGTATTGAAGTCCCCTATTACAATAACATCCTTTGATGTTAAGCTCCCAAATATGGCCTTTTTTCAACCATGACTTTGTGAAGTCCACAATATCATACCAATTTCTAATTGTGCCACAAGTCTGTCCATATTATTCTGAATGCTACGCACATTTAAACACAGCACCTCTGTCCTGCATTCTTTGCCCTTTTGAATTTTGCCTCTGTGGTACAATTTAACTCTTTGCTCTGTCTGCATTTGTACCCAATCATTGACTTGTCCTTCCTTACATTCATGTTACACCCATCATGTACTTGTAAACCTGCTGGCTCATCCTCACACAGGTTCCCATCACCCTGCCATGTTAGTTTAAACCATTCCCAACAGCTCTAGTAAATCTGCCCATGAGAATATTGGTCCTTCTCAAATTCAAATGCGACCTGTCCCTTTTGTACAAGTCACACCTACCCCAGAAGAGATCCCAATTATCCAGAAATCTGAATCCATGCCCCCTGCTCCAATTCTTCAGCCAGGCATTTATCTGTCACCTCATTCTATACCTATCCTCGCTGTCGTGTGGCACAGGCAGTAATCTCGAGATTACTACCCTTGAGGTCAGGCTTCTCAGCTTCCTTCCTAACTCACTATATTCGTTTTTCAGGACCGCACCCCTTTTTCCTCCTACGTCATTGGTACCAATATGTACCATAACTTCTGGCTGTTGTGTCCGTATGAGATTTTGTGTGCGTGTGTACGTGTGTTTTGTGTCTGTGTTTGTGTGTGGGTATTCATGTGCAAATCTGTGTGTTTTTGTATGTCTGTGTGTGTGTGTGTGTGTGTGTGTGTGTGAGAGAGAGAGAGAGTTTGTATGTGCATGTATTTCTGTATCTGTGTTTTTCTGAGTGCCTACGTCTGTTTGCATGTGGGTGTTCATGAGTGGATCTGTGTGTGTTTGTATGTGATGGTGTATGTTTCTGTCCTTGTGTGTCTGCATGTAACGATGGGTGTCTGGAGTCTGTGTGTTTGTATGTCTGTGTTGTGTAGCTGTGTCAATAGTCATAGTCATAGTCAGACTTTAATGATCCCGGGGGAAATTGGTTTTCGTTACAGTTGCACCATAAATAATAAATAGTAATAAAACCATAAATAGTTAAATAGTAATATGTAAATTATGCCAGGAAATAAGTCCAGGACCAGCCTATTGGCTCAGGGTGTCTGACCCTCCAAGGGGGGAGTTGTAAAGTTTGATGGCCACAGGCAGGAATGACTTCCTATGACGCTCTGTGCTGCATCTCGGTGGAATGAGTCTCTGGCTGAATGTACTCCTGTGCCCAACCAGAACATTATGTAGTGGATGGGACACATTGACCAAGATGGCATGCAACTTGGACAGCATCCTCTTTTCAGACACCACCGTCAGAGAGTCCAGTTCCATCCTCACAACATCACTGGCCTTACGAATGAATTTGTTGATTCTGTTGGTGTCTGCTACCCTCAGCCTGCTGCCCCAGCACACAACAGCAAACATGATAGCACTGGCCACCACAGACTCGTAGAACATCTTCAGCATTGTCCGGCAGATGTTAAAGGACCTCAGTCTCCTCAGAAAATAGAGACGGCTCTGACCCTTCTTGTAGACAGCCTCAGTGTTCTTTGACCAGTCCAGTTTATTGTCAATTCGTATCCCCAGGTATTTGTGTGTGTATATGTCTGTATGCTGTGAGTTCATGTGTTTCTGTCAGTATCTGTGTGTATGCATATCTGTGTGAGTCTATGTCTATGTGCGTGTGTGTCTGTGTGTGTGTGTGTGTGTCTGTGTTTGTGTGTGTGTGTGTGTGTGTGTGTGTGTGTGCGTGTGTGTGTATGTGTCCCTATGCATGTCTGTGTGTGTCTGCATCTGAATGTGTTTTGTCTGTTTGTGTCTATGTTCTTATGTGTGGGGGTGAGCCTGTGTGTGTGAGTCTGTCTATTTCTGCCTTTGTGTGTGTGTCTGTATGTTGTATGTGTGTGTCTGTATGTTGTGTGTGTGTGTCTGTACGTTGTATGTATGTGTCTGTATTTGTGTGTGTGTGTCTCCTATATGTGTGTGTGTCTGTATGTTGTATGTGTGTGTGTCTGTATTTGTGTGTGTGTCTCCTATATGTGTGTGTGTCTGTATGTTGTGTGTGTGTGTCTGTATGTTGTATGTGTGTGTCTGTATGTTGTATGTATGTGTGTGTGTCTGTACGTTGTATGTGTGTGTCTACATCCTACAGAATCAATGGAAACACCCCAACACCTCTACTTTCTGAGGAAGCTGAGGAGAGCTGGACTTTGCACATCTATACTCAGGTCATTCTACAAATACGCAGTAGAATGCACCGTGACAAGCTGCGTCACAGTTTGGTATGGAAACTGCACTGCGGCGCGGCGGACGGGAAGGTTCTGCCCAACACATCACTGACACCATCCTACCCACCATCAAGGACACATACACAGGAAGGGTGCCCGAAAAAGCCAGTGACATCATGAAGGACCACCCCCACCCCGCTCATGGACTGTTTGGCCCACTCCAATCAGGGAGGAGGCTACGCAGCATCCATGCCAGGATCACCAGACTCAAAAATAGTTACTTTCCCCAAGCAGTAAGGCTGATGAACACCTCCAACCACTAACCCACCCCTCCACCTTCCCAAACTCTACTTTATCATTTCCTGTAGGTAACCCTATGTACAGCACAGCGTCACTTTATTGACATACAGTCAATGTATATAAGCAATCTTTTGTACTTATATTTATTGTGCTTTTTATTATTGTATTCTTTATCTAATTGTGTTTTTTTTTCCCCATTGGATTGGATCCAGAGTAACAATTATTTCATTCTCCTTTACACTTGTGTACAGGAAATGACACTAAACAATCTTGAATCTGCACAAATCCACGTGTGCACAGGTTCAGCAACATCACAGACGCATGGGCAAGCAGCATTCACAAGATCATGAACATAAACTATTCACACATTTTACAAGAAAGAACACAAACAAAAATATTTTGAGCAAAATGGTCAAAGTATTTACAGTATATAGTTATAGTATTCATTATTAAAGTGTCTAGTTTCAGATAAGATGTTGTCCTCCAAAATGGATGCAATTGATTGTTGTAGAGCCATAGAAAAGTACAGCACAGAAACAGACCCTTCAGCCCATCTAGTCCTTACAGAACAATTTAAATTCCCATCGACCTGCACCTGGACTGTGGCTCTCCATATCCCTACCATCCATGCACCTATGCAAACTTCTCTTAATCGTTGAAATCGAGTTTGCGTGAACCACCCAAGTCGACAGCTTGTTCCACACTCTCACCACCCTCTGAGTAAAAAAGATTCCCCTCATATTCCCCTTAAATATTTCACCTTTCACCCTTAACTCATGACCTCTGGTTGTAGTCCCACCAACCTCAGTAGAAAAAACTTACTTGCACTTACCCCATTTTACCCCTCATAAATTTATAATATCAAATCTCCTCTCGATCTTCTACATTCCGAGGAATAAAGTCCTAACTTATTCAGTCTTTCCTTATAACTCAGGTACTCCAGACCCAGCAATATCCTTGCAAATTTTCTCTGTACTCTTTAAACATTATTTACACATTTCCTACAGGAAGGTGGTCAAAACTGCACACAACATTCTAAATTAGGCCTCACTAAAGTCTTATACAACTTCAGCATAACATTCCTCTCCTGTAATCGATACTCTGTTTTATGAAGGCCATTGTGCCAACAGATTTTACAACGCTATCTAAGACTCCATTTTCAATAAACTTTGAAACTGTATTCCCAGATCCCTTTCTTCTACCACACTCTTCAGTGCCCTACCGTTCCCTGCGTAAGACTTACCCTGGTTGGTCTGACCGAACTGCAACACCTCGCACTTGTCTGCATTAAATTCCATCTGCCTTTTGTCAGCCCATTTTTCCAGCTGGTCCAGATCCTGCTGCAAGCCATGATAGCCTTTCTCGCTGTCCCTCAATCTTAGTGTTATCCGCAAATTTGCTGATCCAGTTAATGATATTATCATTCAGACCATTGATATATGAGAGAAACAACGAGGTACCCAGCACTGATCTCTGCAGCCCTCCACTAGTCATAGGTATCGAGTCAGAGAGGCAACCATCTACTGCTACTCTCTGGTGTCTCCCACAAGCCATGGTCTAATCCAATTTAGTGCCTCATCTTCAATGCCAAGAGGGTGAACATTGTTGACCACCCTCCCATATAGACCTTGTCAAGTGCCTTGCTAATGTCCATGTAGACAATATTCACTGTCTTGCCTTTATCAACTTCCTCGAGAAACTCTATAAGATTGGTTAGACATGACCTACCACGCACAAAGCCATGCTGGCTACCCTTGGTCAGTCCTTGTCTCTCCAAATACTAATAGATCCGACCCTTTAGAATACTTTCTGATGTCAGGATCACCGGCCTATAATTGCCTGGTTTAGAAAGGTAGGTGGAGAGCCAGTGGTATTAGTTGCCACAGGTGGCTGTAGAAACAGGTTATGAATGTAAGTAAGGCAGAGGTTGATAGGTTCTTTATTAGTCAAGGCATGAAAGGTTACAGTAAGAGGGCAGGAGAATGGGATTGAGAGGGAGATGGATCAACCAGTGGTCACTGGACCAGTGCTACACCACCATCAAGAATGCCTACCATGCTATTCCACACCCTCACTTCGGGAAGTCTGATCACCTGGCTGTAGTTCTACTCCCTGAGTATAGGCAGAGACTGAAGACTGCAGCACCAGTAGAGAGGACCAAGAAGGTATGGACAAGGGAAGCACAGGAGCACCTACAGGACTGCTTTGAATCAGTGGACTGGACTGTATTCAGGGATTCATCTTTGAACCTAGATGATATGCTGCAGTTGTTACCGACTATGTTAAAACCTGTGTGGATGAGTGTGTGCCTACAAAGACTTGCTGCACATTCTCAAACCAAACGCAGTGGATAAACCAGGAAGTACGTTATCTGCTGAAGGCTGGATCTATGACGTTCAAGTTTGGCAATCCAGGCCTGTACCAGAAAACCAGGTATGATTTGCGCAGGGCTATTTCAAGGACAAAGAGACAGTTTCTGACGAGTTTGGGGGCAACATCAGATGCACAGCAACTCTGGCAAGGCCTGCAAGGTATTACTTCCTACAAAGTGAAACCCAATAGCATGAATGGCAGCGATGCTTCATTACCAGATGAACTCAATGCCTTCTATGCCGGCTTTGAAAGAGAGAACACAACTACAGCTGTGAAGATCCCTGCTACACCTGATGACCCTGTGATCTCTGTCTCAGAGGCCGATGTTAGACTGTCTTTAAAGAGGGTGAATCCTCGCAAGGCGGAAGGTCCTGATGGATTACCTGTGCCAACCAACTGGCGGGAGTATGCAAGGGCATTTTTTAGCCTCTCATGCTACAGGCAGAAGTTCCCACTTGCTTCAAGAAGGCAACAATTATACCAGTGCCTAAGAAGAATAATGTGGGCTGCCTTAATGACTATCGCCCGGTAGCACTCACATCTACAGTGATGAAATGCTTTGAGAGGTTGGTCATGACTAGACTGAACTCCTGCCTCAGCAAGGAACTGGACCCATTGCAATTTGCCTATCACCACAATAGGACAACAGCAGATGTAATCTCAATGGCTCTTCACATAGACAAACACCTATGTCAGGATGCTGTTCATCAACTATAGCTCAGCATTTAATACCATCATTCCCACAATCCTGATTGAGAAATTACAGAACCTGAGCCTCTGTACCTCCCTCTGCAATTGGATCCTCGACTTCCTAAATGAAAGACCACAATCTGTGCAGTTTGGTGATAACATCCTCCTCGCTGACAATTAACACTGGCACACCTCAGGAGTGTGTGCTTAGCCCACTGCTCTACTCTCTGTATACACATGACTGTGTGGCTAAGCATAGCTCAGATACCACCTACAAATTTGCTGACAATACAACCATTGTTGGTGGAATCTCAGGTGGTGATGAGAGGGCGTACAAGAGTGAGATGCCAACTAGTGGAGTGGTGCTGCAGCAACAACCTGGCACTCAATGTCAGTAAGGCGAAAGAGTTGATTGACATTGATTTCTCCTTCTGGTAAACTTTCGCCCTCCTCTTCCCATCTTCTTCTATTCTCCACTCTATCCTCTTACCCCTTCTCCTCACCTGCCTATCACCTACTCCTGGTGTCCATCCTTCCCTTTCTCCCATGATCCACTCTCTACTCCTATCAGATACCTTACTCTCCAGCCCTTTACCTTTCTGACCCAATCATCTTCTAGTTATCCTCCTAAAAGGAGGAGAAGATGGTGGCGTGAGGGCAGCGCGCGCGGCCTCTCCGGTGAATGATATCTGTAATCTGTCAAGTAGGGGACCGTGCATAATTCTTATTTGATGGAGACGGACGTGGGAGTACGGAGGAACATCTGGAAAACTTCTGAAATGCCCGCTCCGCTGCTGCTGCTACTGTGTGGTAACCAGAATCTCCAGAGCAGAAGGCCCCGAATCCTTGGGTTTGCTTGTTTCGGCAGCCGGGGCTAGATCAAAGGCACTCGGCAGAGAATGGCACTCGGGAGGCTGTATCAGAGGGGCTGGTCGGAGGCTCAAAGTTTTTGGATGGACGGACTCAGTGTCAGCTGTGGTCGGCTGGTTCCAAGGCATCGGAAAGTTGACTGTGCCTGGAGGTTTATGGCAGGGAGTTTCTCCCTTTTGCTGCCTGCTATCGGGGACTTGGGAGTCGATCGACTCGGAGACTTTGAGACTTTTTTTTACCATGCCCATGGTTTGTTCTTCATCAAATTATGGTATTGTTTTGCACTGCTGTAACTATATGTTATAATTATGTGGTTCTGTCAGTGTTAGTCTTTAGTTTGTCCTGTTTTCTGTGATATCACTCTGGAGAAACATTGTATCATTTCTTAATGCATGTATGCATTTCTAAATGACAATAAAAGAGGACTGAGTGTTCTCATAATCTAATCTAATCTAATCCACTGTCCCCACCTTTTTATTCTGGCATTTTTCCCCTTCCTTTCCAGTCCTGAAGAAGTTTCTCAGCCCGAAGTGCCAAATGTTTCTTCATTTCTATAGATACTGCCTAATCTGCTGAGTTCCTCCAGTATTTTGTGTGTGTAGCTTTCCCACCTGGTGGTGTCTGCCACAATGACAGGTCCATGGTGGACAACACTCCCACCTGGTGGTGTCCTGCTGTAATGACTAGTCCCCTGTGGACAACACTCCCACCTGGTGGTGTCCTGCTGTAATGACAGGTCCACAGTGGACAACACTCCCACCTGGTGGTGTCCTGCTGTAATGACTGGTCCCCTGTGGACAACACTCCCACCTGGTAACATACATTAAAGTTGCTGGTGAACGCAGCAGGCCAGGCAGCATCTATAGGAAGAAGCGCAGTCGACGTTTCAGGCCGAGACCCTTCGTCAGGACTAACTGAAGGAAGAGTGAGTAAGGGATTTGAAAGCTGGAGGGGGAGGGGGAGATGCAAAATGATAGGAGAAGACAGGAGGGGGAGGGATGGAGCCGAGAGCTGGACAGGTGATAGGCAGAAGGGGATACGAGAGGATCATGGGACAGGAGGTCCGGGAAGAAAGACGGGGGGGGGGGTGACCAAGAGGATGGGCAAGAGGTATATTCAGAGGGACAGAGGGAGAAAAAGGAGAGTGAGAGAAAGAATGTGTGCATAAAAAGAGTAACAGATGGGGTACGAGGGGGAGGTGGGGCCTAGCGGAAGTTAGAGAAGTCAATGTTCATGCCATCAGGTTGGAGGCTACCCAGACGGAATATAAGGTGTTGTTCCTCCAACCTGAGTGTGGCTTCATCTTTACAGTAGAGGAGGCCGTGGATAGACATGTCAGAATGGGAATGGGATGTGGAATTAAAATGTGTGGCCACTGGGAGATCCTGCTTTCTCTGGCGGACAGAGCGTAGATGTTCAGCAAAGCGGTCTCCCAGTCTGCGTCGGGTCTCACCAATATATAAAAGGCCACATCGGGAGCACCGGACGCAGTATATCACCCCAGTCGACTCACAGGTGAAGTGATGCCTCACCTGGAAGGACTGTTTGGGGCCCTGAATGGTGGTAAGGGAGGAAGTGTAAGGGCATGTGTAGCACTTGTTCCGCTTACACGGATAAGTGCCAGGAGGGAGATCAGTGGGGAGGGATGGGGGGGACGAATGGACAAGGGAGTTGTGTAGGGAGCGATCCCTGCGGAATGCAGAGAGAGGCGGGGAGGGAAAGATATGCTTAGTGGCGGGATCCCGTTGGAGGTGGCGGAAGTTACGGAGAATAATATGTTGGACCCGGAGGCTGGTGGGGTGGTAGGTGAGGACCAGGGGAACCCTATACCTAGTGGGGTGGTGGGAGGATGGAGTGAGAGCAGATGTACGTGAAATGGGGGAGATGCGTTTAAGAGCAGAGTTGATAGTGGAGGAAGGGAAGCCCCTTTCTTTAAAAAATGAAGACATCTCCCTCGTCCTAGAATGAAAAGCCTCATCCTGAGAGCAGATGCGGCGGAGATGGAGGAATTGCGAGAAGGGGATGGCGTTTTTGAAAGAGACAGGGTGAGAAGAGGAATAGTCCAGATAGTTGTGAGAGTCAGTAGGCTTATAGTAGACATCAGTGGATAAGCTGTCTCCAGAGACAGAGACAGAAAGATCTAGAAAGGGGAGGGAGGTGTCAGAAATGGACCAAGTAAACTTGAGGGCAGGGTGAAAGTTGGAGGCAAAGTTAATAAAGTCAACGAGTTCTGCATGCGTGCAGGAAGCAGCGCCAATGCAGTCGTCAATGTAGCGAAGGAAAAGTGGGGGACAGATACCAGAATAGGCACGGAACATAGATTGTTCCACAAACCCAACAAAAAGGCAGGCATAGCTAGGACCCATACGGGTGCCCATAGCTACACCTTTAGTTTGGAGGAAATGGGAGGAGCAAAAGGAGAAATTATTAAGAGTAAGGACTAATTCTGCTAGACGGAGCAGAGTGGTGGTAGAGGGGAACTGATTAGGTCTGGAATCCAAAAAGAAGCGTAGAGCTTTGACACCTTCCTGATGGGGGATGGAAGTATATAGGGACTGGACATCCAAGGTGAAAATAAAGCGGTGGGGGCCAGGGAACTTAAAATCATCGAAAAGTTTAAGAGCGTGAGAAGTGTCACGAACATAGGTCGGAAGGGATTGAACAAGGGGTGATAAAACAGTGTCGAGGTATGCAGAAACGAGTTCGGTGGGGCAGGAGCAAGCTGAGACAATAGGTCGGCCAGGACAGGCAGGTTTGTGGATCTTGGACAACTCCCACCTGGTGGTGTCCTGCTGTAATGACTGGTCCCCTGTGGACAACACAACGGTGAACAGACAACAATTGACTTTTTGTGCCAAGGCCCTTCATTAAGACTGGGAAGGGAGAGGTAGATGAGAAGTTAGTATAAGAAGTTAGGGAGAGTGATAGGAGTAGGCAGGTGGTAGGGGATGAAACTGGGAGGTGCGATGTGGAAGAGGTAAAGAACTGCAGAAGAACGAATCTAATAGAACATGAGAGTAAAAGAAGGAAGAAAGGAAGGATGACTGAAACCAAAGGGAAGTACTGAGCAGGTGAAAAGAGAAAGGATGAGAGGTAAAGAGAATGGGAAATGGAAAAAGAGAGGAGGGAGGGATGAGATATTCATGGAATTTGCAAAAATCATTGTTCATGCCACCAGATTAGAGGCTGCCAAATAGAATATGAGATGTTGCTCTTCCAACCTGAGTTTGGCCATCTGAAATATTTATGTGTTTATTTCCACTGGGCACAGCAGAAACACTTTTATTTCATACAGTCTGTACAGTATATTTCAGCACATCAAGGTAGTACATGAGAGGAAATTCCATAAAGGTTAATTTGCAGGTTGAGTCAATGGTGAGGAATGCAAATGCGATGCTAGTATTCATTTCGAAAGGACGAGAATATAAAAGCAAGGATGTAATGTTGAGGTTTGATAAAACACTGGTGAGGCCTTACTTGGAGTATTGTAAGCAGTTTTGGGCCCCTATCTATGAAAGTATTGCCTTACAGTGGAGAGGGTTCAAAGGAGCTTCATGAAATTGATTCTGGGATTGAAAGACTTGTCATATGAGGAGCGTTTGATGGCTCTGGCCCTCTACACACTGGAATTCAGAAGAACAAAGGGTGGTATGGAGGGCTATGGTTTCAGTGCAGGTGGATGGAGTAGGCAATTTGAAAGGTTTTGGCATGGACTAAATAGTACGAAGGGCCTGTTTCTGCGCTTTACTTTTCTATGATTATGACTGTATGAAGGCACACAGGGAGAAGGCAGAAGATTGGAGCTGGGAGGGAAAATTGAACAGCCATGATAAAATGGCAGAGCAGACTCAATGGGCCAAATGGCCCAATTCTGCTCTGATATCTTCTGGTATTATGGCCTGAGACAATAACAGAATACAGCCTATGGTGTTCTAGTTACAGAGAAAGTGCAGGGCAGGCAAACAATAAGGGGCCTTGATGAGGTAGATTACAAGGTGAAGAGTCTATCTTGTTGTCCCAGGGAACCATTCCATAATCTTATAACAGTAGGGTAGAAGCTCATGTTGTCCTGGTGGTTTGTGCTTTCAGCTTTTTATAGTTTCTGCCCAATGGGAGAAGACAGAAGATGCAGGGTGGGTGGGGGTCTTTGATTATGCTGGCTGCCCTACCGAGGCAGCAAGAATTATAAACAGAGTCCATGGAGGGGAGGCTGGTTCCCGTGATGTGCTAATTGAGTCCACACCTCTCTGTCATCTCCTGCAGTCACAGACAGAGCAGTTGCCAAGGCAAAGCTATGATGCATCCAAATAAGATGCTTTCTACAGTGCACAAATAAGAATTGGTATGGGGCGATGGGAACATGTCAAATTTCTTTAGACTCTCAAAGAAGCTGAGCCATGGATGTTGTCAATAAAGAAGCGATGTCTTTATTGTTCAGATGCTTCAGAGGTAAGTGTAGTGTCAGGAAGATCACATCCACCATACATTCCAGCAGTAGGCCACTTAAAGCACTGAATCATGGTGGATTCATCCCTGCCCCCTTTATCCCTAATCTCTCTCTACCTCCCTCACATCTCCCATTCTTCCCCCATTTCTCCCCCTCTCTTTCTGCCTCACTCTGTTTCTCCCCATTTCTCTACCCGTCTTTCTGCCCCCATTCCTCCTTTATTTCCTCCCTTCCCTTTTCTCCCCCTCTTTCTCATAACCTGTTAAGCCTGTCTTTCTCTCCCCCCGAATTTCCACCACTCATTCTTCCTGCCACTGTGTATCCTTCCTTCATTCTCCCCACAGCTTCCTATTTTACCTCTCTTTCTGCACATTCCACACCCACTTCCTCCCCTTTATTCCCTCAATGCATCTCCCCTCATCCCCCCATTTCTCTCCCTTCTTTCTCCACCCCAATGTCTTCCCCCACATTCTCCCCTTTCTTTTCTCACCCTGTTTCTACCCCCTGTTTTCAGCTCCTCTCTCTACCCTTTCTACTCTTTTTCCCACTATCTCTGCCTCTGCATCTCCCCCTTGTGTTTCTCCATTTCTTCCCCCTTTTTCTTCCTCAGCATTTCTCCCACTCTTTCTGTTCCCCTGGTTCTCCCCCTCTCTCTCATACTCTATCACTCTCTTCTCTTTCTCCGCCATTTATTGCCTCTCTTTCTCCTCCCACACTCCCCCCCATTTCTCAACCATCTTCTTTCCCACCTCTTTCTTACTCCCCCTCCCCAGTTTCTTACCCATTTTCTCCTCCACTCTGTTTCTACCTTCCTCTTTCTCTCCCATGAGTTCTGCCCCCTTCTTTCTCTCCACGTATTATTTACCAATGTTCCTCCCTCATCTTTGTTTCTCCCCTATTTCTCTTCCTTCAATTTCCTCCCAATGGTTCTCCCCTCTATCTTCACCCCCTTGTTTCTCTGCCCTCTGTTCCTCCACCTTCTTTTTCCCCCTTCTCCCCCATTTCTCACTCCGTTACTCCCCTGTTTCACACCCCTCTTTCCCCCTCCCATTCTCACTCCTCTTCCTCACTCCTTGTTTTTCCACCTTCTTCTTCCACACTCCGGTTTCTCTTCCCTCTTTCCCACCCAGTTTACAGCCAGGAGTCATAGAGAACTACAACATAGAGCCACCAAATCCATGCCAAAACTTTTAAACTGCCTAGTCAAATTGTCCTGCACCTGGGACATAGCCCTCCGTACTCCTACCATCCATATACCTATCCAAACTTCTCTTAAACGTTGAAAGCAAAACTGTATCCATCACTTGTGCTATCAGGTCTTTCCACACTCTCACCACTCTCTAAGTGAAGAACGTTCCCCATGTTCCCCTTAAACTTTCCACCTTTCACTCTTAACCCATGACTTCTAGTTCTAGTCTCACTCAACCTCAGAGGAAAAAGCCTACTTGCATTTACCCTATCTATACCCTTCATAATTTTGTACACCTCTATTAAATTTCCCCCCAACCTTCTGTGCATTAGGGAATAAAGTTCTAACTTATTCAATATTTCCCTATAACTCTTGTCTTACCTTCAATAACTTTCCTGGTAACATCCTTGAAAAACTCTATAAGATTGATTAGACAGACCTACCACGAACAAAGCCATGCTGACTATTGCGAATGAGTCCCTGTCTATTGAAATACTTATCGCAGTACAAAGTCAGCATGGTTTTCTTCAGGGAAAATCCTGCCTGACGAACCTGTTGGAATTCTTTGAGGAGATTACAAGTAGGACAGATAAAAGAGATGCAGTGAATGTTGTATCTTTGGATTTTCAGAAGGCCTTTGACAAGGTGCCACACATGAGGCTGCTTAGCAAGTTAAGAGCCCATGGTATTACAGGAAAGTTACTAACATAGTTAGAGCATTAGCTGATTGGTAGGAGGCAGCAAATGGGAATAAAAGGATCCTTTTCTGGTTGGCTACCAGTGACTAGTGGTGTTCCGCAGCTGTCAGTGTTGGGACCACTTCTTCTTATGCTGTATATAAATGATGTAGATGATGGAATAGATGGCCAAGTTTGCAGATGATACGAAGATTGGTGGAAGGGCAGGTAATGTTGAGGAAACAGGTAGGATGCAGAAGGACTTAGACAGATTAGGTTAATGGGTACGAAAGCGGGAAATGAAATATAAATGTACAATGTTGGAAAATACATGGTCAAGTACTTTGGTAGTAGAAATAAATGTGCAGACTATTTTCTTAACTGGGAGATAATCCAGGAATCTGAGATGCAGTGGGACTTGGGAGTTTTTGTGCAGAACACCCTGAAGGTTAACTTGAGTTAGTGGTGAGGAAGGCAAATGCCATGTTAGCATTCATTTCAAGTGGTCTAGAATACAATAGCAGGGATGTGCTGCTGAGGCTTTATAAGGCACTGGTGAGGCCTCACCTTGAGTAATGTGAACTGTTTTGGGCCCCTCATCTTAGAAAAGATGTGCTGGCATTGGAGAAGGTCCAGAGGAGTTTCACAAGGATAATTCTGGGAATGATAAGTTCATCATATGAGGAACATTTGATGGATCTGGGTCGGTACTAGCTAGAATTCAGAATGATGAGGAGGGATCTCATTGAAACCTTTGGAATATTGAAAGACCTAGACAGAGTAGATTTGGAAAGCAACACTCACAACACGCTGGAAGAACTCAGCAGGTCGGGCAGCATCCGTGGAAAAGATCGGTCGACGTTTCGGGCCGGAACCCTTCGTCAGGACTGTAGAGGGAAGGGGCAGAGGCCCTATAAAGAAGGTGGGGGGGAGGGTGGGAAGGAGAAGGCTGGTAGGTTCCAGGTGAAAAACCAGTAAGGGGAAAGATAAAGTGGTGGGGGAGGGGAAGGCAGGAAAGGTGAAGAGGGAATAGAGGAAAACACAATGGGTAGTAGAAGGAGGCGGAACCATGAGGGAGGTGGTAGGCAGTTGGGGGAGGGGGCAGAGTGACATAGGGACAGGGGAAGGGAGGGGGAGGGAATTACCGGAAGTTGGAGAATTCTATGTTCATACCAAGGGGCTGGAGACTACCTAGACGGTATATGAGGGGTTGCTCCTCCAACCTGAGTTTAGCCTCATCATGGCAGTAGAGGAGGCCATGTATGGACATATCTGAATGGGAGTGGGAAACAGAGTTGAAGTGGGTGGCTACTGGGAGATCCTGTCTGTTGTGGCGGATGGAGCGGAGGTGCTCGACGAAGTGGTCCCCCAATCTGCGTCGGGTTCCCACCCTCCCCCCTCCTTCTTTAGAGGGCCTCTGCCCCTTCCCTCTACAGTCCTGACGAAGGGTTCCAGCCCAAACCGTCGACCGATCTTTTCCACAGATGCTGCCCGACCTGCTGAGTTCCTCCAGCGTGTTGTGAGTGTTGCTTTGACCCCAGCATCTGCGGATTGTTTCGTGTGTAGATTTGGAAAGGATGTTTCCCATGGTGAGAGAGTCTAGGACAACAGGGCACAGCCTTAGGATAGAGGGGTGCCCTTTCAAAACAGAGATGCAGAGAAATTTCTTTAGCCAAAGGGTGGTGAATTTGGGGAATTTGTTGCCACACGGAGCTGTGGAGGGCAGGTCATTGGGTGTATTTAAGGCAGAGATTGATAGGTTCTTGATTGGACATGGCATCAAAGGTTACGAGGAGAAGGCCAGGAACTGGGGTTGAGGAGGAGATAGAACAAAATGATCAGCCATGATTGAATGGCGGAGCAGACGCAATGGGCCAGATGGCCTAATTCTGCTCCTGTCTCTTATGGTCTTATTGTCTAAATATCCAGTCCCTTAGAATATCTTCCATACAACTGGTGTCAGGCTCACTGGCCTAGAAAGTCCTAGCTTATTCTTCGAGCCCTCCTTAAAGAGCAGAACAACTTTGTTATCCTCCAATCCTCTAGTACTTCATTTGATATGAAGGATGATTCAAATATCTCTGCTGGGGCACCTACAATTTGTGCACTTGCCAACCACAAGATCTGAGGGAACACCTCGCCAGGCCCTGGAGATTTATCTACCCTAATTTGCTTCAGGACAGCAAACACCTCCTCCGTATGGGGTCCGTAAAGTCAATGCTGCCTTGCCTTACTTCTATAGATCCTGTGTCCATCTCCTGAGTAAATAGAGATGCCTAAAGTCCATTTAAGATCTCCCCTATTGCTTTTGGCTCCATATCTACGTAGGTTGCTATTCCGATCTTCCGGAATACCAATCTTTTCCCTTGCAAACCTTTTGTTCTAAACATATCTAGAGAATCCCTTTGGATTCTCCTTCACCTTGTCTGCTAGAGCAACCTTACGCCTTCTAGCCTTCCTGATTTCTTTCTTAAATGTTCTTGTGCATTTCGTATGTCCATAAGCACCTCATTTGTTCCTACAAATGGGATGAGGGAGGATTTGGCTGGTATAGACTGGGAACACAGGCTATATGGTGGGACAGCTGAGGAACAGTGGAAGAGTTTCAAAGGGATTTTTCAGTGTTCAACCGAAATATATTCCAGTTAAAAGCAAGGACAGTAACAGTGGGAAGAGCTAGCCTTGGATGACTAAGGAAATAAAAGAAGGCATCAAACTAAAAGCTCATGCGTACAATGTCGCCAAGAACAGTGGGAAACTGGAAGTTTGGGAAAAATTTAAAAGGCAACAAAGTACCACTAAGTGAGCAATAAAGGGAAGCTAGATTATGAAAATAAACTCGCACAAAATATAAAAACAGATAGCAAAAGTTTTTATAATTATATAAAGTGGAAAAGGGTGGCTAAAGTGAATGTAGGTCCCTTGAAGGACAAAAAGGAGGAATTGATATTGGGTAATCAGGAAATGACAGAGGCTTTGAGTGACTATTATGTGTTGGTCTTCAAGGTGGAGGACACATCTAAAATGCCAAAGAGAGATATTATGGATGCAATGGGAGGTGAGGACCTCGATACAATATACAGTAGCTATCACTAAAGAGGTGGAGGAACAACACCTTATATTCCGTCTGGGTAGCCTCCAACCTGATGGCATGAACATCGACTTCTCTAACTTCCGCTAAGGCCCCACCTCCCCCTCGTACCCCAACTGTTACTTTTTTTATGCACACATTCTTTCTCTCTCTCTCTCCCTTTTCTCCCTCTGTCCCTCTGAATATACCTCTTGCCCATCCTCTGGGTCCCCCCCCCTTGTCTTTCTTCCCGGACCTCCTGTCCCATGATCCTCTCGTATCCCTTTTGCCTATCACCTGTCCAGCTCTTGGCTCCATTCCTCCCCCTCCTGTCTTCTCCTATCATTTTGGATCTCCCCCTCCCCCTCCAACTTTCAAATCCCTTACTCACTCTTCTTTCAGTTAGTCCTGACGAAGGGTCTCGGCCTGAAACGTCGACTGCGCCTCTTCCTACAGATGCTGCCTGGCCTGCTGCGTTCACCAGCAACTTTGATGTGTGTTACTAAAGAGGCAGTGCTGAGCAAACTTGTGGGCCTGAAGATAGATAAGTCCCATGGTCCTGGTGGAATGCATCCCAGGGTACTGAAAGAAATGGTAGAAGTTATAGTAGAGGCATTGGTGATGATCTACCAAAATTCTCTGGATTCTAGGCAAGTTCCAGAGAGCTGGAAGATGGGGAATGTCACGCCACTGTTCAAAAAAGGATGTAGGCAAAAGGCAGGGAACTATAGGCCACAAACAAGAGAACATTTGCAGATGCTGGAAATCCAATCAATAGACATAAAATGCTGGAAGAACTCAGAAGGCCAGGCAGCATCTATGAAAAAAAACACAGCCAATGTTTTGGGCTGAAACCCTTCAGAGGACTGGAGGAAAAAAGCTGAGGAGTAGATTTGAAAGGTGGAGGAGGGGAGAGAGAAACACCAGGTGATAGGTGAAACTTGGAGGGGGAAGGATGAAGCAAAGAGCTTGGAGGTTGATTGGTGAAAGAGACAGAAGGCATGGAAGAAAGAATAAAGGATGGAGGAGCCCAGAGGGGGGCAATGAGCCGGCAAGGAGATAATATGAGAGAGGCAAAAAGAGATATGAAAAGGTTAAGGGGGGAGGCATTACTGGCAACTTTTGGAGGAACAACACCTGATATTCTGTTTGGGTAGCCTCTAAGCTGATGGCATGAACATCAATTTCTCAAACTTCCAGTAATACCTCCCCATCCCTTAAATATATTTACTGAGGTAGCCTCCACTGCTTCATTGGACAGAGAATTCCACAGATTCACCACACTCTGGGAAAAGCATTTCCTCCTCATCTCCGTCCTAAATCTACTCCCCCCGAATCTTGAGGCTATTTCCCCTTGTTCTAGTCTCATCTACCAGTGGAAACAATTTTTATGCCTCTATCTTATCTATCCCTTTCATAATTTATATGTTTCTATAAGATCTCCCCTCATTCTTCTGAATTCCAGCGAGTACAGTCCCAGGCAACTCAATTTCTCCTCGTAGTCTAACTCCCTCATCTCCGGAAACAACCTTGTGTACCTCCTCTGTACCACCTGCAAAGCCAGTATACCCTTCCGCAAGTAAGGAGACTAGAACTGCATGCAGTCCTCCAGGTGTGGCCTCACCAGTACCCTGTGCAGTTGCAGCATAAGCCCCCTGATCTTAAATTCAATCCCTCTAGCAATGAAGGCCAACATTCAATTTGCCATCTTGATAGCCTGCTGCACCTGCAAACCAACCTTTTGTGATTCATGCACAAGCACTCCCAAGTCCCTCTGCACAGCAGCAAGCTGCAATCTTTCACCATTTAAGTAATAATCTGTCCTTCCATTTTTCCTTCCAAAGTGGATGACCTTGCATTTCCCATTGTACTCCATCTGCCAGACCTTTGCCACTCACTTAACCTATCTATATCTCTCTGCAGACTCTCCGTATCTTCTGCACAATTTGCTTTTCCATTCAACTTAGTATCATCAGCAAACTTAGATACACTACGCTCGGTCCCCTCTTCCAGATCGTTAATGTATATTGTGAACAGTTACGGGCCCAGTACTGACCCCTGCAGCACACCGCTCTCCACTGATTGCCAACCAGAATAACACCCATGTATCCCAACTCTCTGCTTTCTATTAATTAACCTATCCTCTCTCCATGCTAATACATCGCCCCCACCTCTATGCATCCTCACCTTATGGATAAGTCTTTTATGCAGCACCTTATTGAATGACTTCTGGAAATCCAAGTAAGTAATGTTCATCTGTTCCCCTCTATCCACTGTGCTCATTATATCCTCAAAGAACTTCGGTAAGTTTGTCAAAAAGGACCTGCCTTTGCTGAATCCACGCTGTGTCTGCCTGATGGATCCATTTCTTTCCAGATGCCTTGCTATTTCTTTAATGATAGCTTCAAGCATTTTCTCAACTACAGATATTAAACTAACTGGCCTATTGTTACCTGCTTTTGCATACATCCTTTTTTTGAATAGTGGCGTGACATTTGCCATCTTCCAATCCATTGGGACCTGCCCAGAGTCCAGAGAATTTTGGTAAATCATCACCAAAGTCTCTACTGCAACTTCTATCATTACTTTCAGTACCCTGGGATGCATTCCATCAGGACCAGAGGACTTATCTAACTTTAGGTCAACAGGTTTGCTCAGCACTACCTCTTTAGACCACAAGATGTAGGAGCAAAATTAGGCCATCGGGCCCATTGAGTCTGCTCTGCCATTCAATAATAGCTGATCCTTTTTTTTCCTCTCCTCCTCAACTCCATTTCCCAGCCTTCTCCCCATAACCATGTCCAATCAAGAACCTATCAATTTCTGCCTTAAGTATACCCAACGACCTGCTCTCCACAGCTGAATGTGGCAGCAAATTCCACAAATTCACCACCCTTTTGCGAAAGAAATTTCTCCACATCTCTGTTTTGAAAGGGCACCCCTCTATCCTGCGTCTGTGCCCTCTTGTCCAAGACACTTCCACAATGGGAGACATCCTTTCCAAATCTACTCTGTCTAAGCCTTTCAATAGTTGAAAGGTTTCAATGAGATACCCCCTCATCATTCTGAATTCCAGCGAGTACAGACCCAGAGCCATCAAATGTTCCTCGTATGATAACCCTTTCGTTCCTGGAATCATCCTTGTGAAACTCCTCTGGACCCTCTCCAATGCCAGCACATCTTTTCTAAAATGAGGGGCCAATAACTGTTCACAATACTCAAGGTGAGGCCTCAGCAGTGCCTTAAAGCCTCAGCAGCACATCCCTGCTCTTGTATTCTAGACCTCTTGGAATGAATGTTAACATGGCATTTGCCTTCCTCACCACCAACTCAAGTTAAACTTCAGGGTGTTCTGCACAAGGACTCCCAAGTCCCTCTGCATCTCAGATTCCTAGATTATCTCCCCGTTTAGAAAATAGTCTGCACATTTATTTCTACTACCAAAGTGCATGACCATACATTTTCCAACATTGTATTTCATTTGCCACTTTCTTACTCATTCTCCTAATCTGCCTAAATCCTCCTGCATCCTACCTGTTTCCTCAACGGTACCTGCCCCTCCACCAATCTTCATATCACCTGCAAACTTGGCAACAAAGCCATCTATTCAATCATCTAAATCATTTATATACAGCATGAGAAGTGGTCCCAACACCGACCCCTGCAGAACACCACTAGTCGCTGGCAGCCAACCAGAAAAGGATCCTTTTATTCCCACTCGCTGCCTCCTTCCAATCAGCCAATGCTCTAACCATGTTAGTAACTTTCCTGTAATACCATGGGCTCTTAACTTGCTAAGCAGCCTTATGTGTGCCATCTTGTCAAAGGCCTTCTGAAAGTCCAAATATACAACATCCACTGCTTCTCCTTTATCTATCCTACCTGTCATCTCCTCAAAGAATTCCAGCAGGTTTGTCAGGCACGATTTTCTCTGAAGGAAACCATGCTGACTCTGTACTATCTTGTTCTATGTCAACAAGTACTCCATCACCTCATCTTTAACTGAGGTCAGACTAACTGGTCTATAATTTCCTTTCTGCTGCCTTCCTACTTTCTTAGATTAGGTTATAAGATTAGATTAGATTATGAGGACACGCAGTCCTCTTTTATTGTCATTTAGTAATGCATGCATTAAGAAATGATACAATTTGTTCCTCCAGAATGATATCACAGAAACACAAGACAAACCAGGACTAAAAAAACCTGACAAAAACCACATAATTATAACATATAGTTACAACAGTGCAAAGCTATACCATAATTTGATGAAGAACAGACCATGGGCACAGTAAAAAGAAAAGTCTCAAAGTCTCTCAAAAGTCCCATCATCTCACACAGACGGTTGAAGGGAGAAACCCTCCCTGCAATGAGCTTCCAGTGCCACAAACTTGCCAATGCAGCATCCTGGAAGCACCCGTCCACAGTCCAACTCTGAGTCTGTCCGAAAACTTCAAGCCTCCAACCAGCCCTCTGACACCGAGCACCGAGCACCATCTCTGCTGAGCGTTTTGACCCCGGCCCCAGCAACAGGTAATAGGCAAAGCCAAGGATTTGGGGCCTTCCCCTCCGGAGATTCTCGATCGCACAGTAGCAGTGGCAGCGAAGCAGACATTTCAGAAGTTTCTCCAGATGTTCCTCTGTGCTTCTCACATCCGTCTCCATCAAATCCGGATTGTGCATGGCCCCTATTTAACAAATACGATATCAGTTCAGAGCGGTCGCGCATGCTGCATTGCGCCGCCATCTTCTCCTCCCCTCTTAAAGAGTGGATAGTGATAGCAATTGTATTGAGATCCTCACTTCCCATCACATCAATAAAATCTCTCTTTGACATGTTAGACGTTTCTCCCACCATGAAGACCGATACAAGATAGTCATTCAAAGCCTCTGCCACTTCCTAATTACCCAATATCAATTCTTTCTTCTCATCCAAGGGATCTATGTTCACTTTAGCCACCCTTTTCCGCTCTATATAATTATAAAAACTTTTACTATCCCTTTTTAATATTTTGTTCTAGTTTATTTTCATAACCTATCTTCCTTTTCTTTATTGCTGGCTTAGTTGTTCTTTGCTGCTTTTAAAAATATTCCTATCTTCCAGTTTCCCACTACTCTTGGCAACTTTGTACACACGAGCTTTTAGTTTGATGCCATCTTTTACTTCCTTAGTTATCTAAGGCTGGCTCTCCCCAGCCTTACTGTCCTTGCTTTTAACTGGAATATACTTTTGTTGAGCACAATGAAAAATGTCTTTGAAAGTCTTCTACTGCTCCTTAACTATCACACCATATAGCCTGTGTTCCCAGTCTACACTAGCCAAATCTTCCTTCATCCCATTGTAGACTCCATTGTTTAGGCATAATACACTGGTTTTAGATCGAATTATTGGACCCTCCATTTGTAAGAGAAACTCAATCATACTGTGATCACTCTTTCAAAGACGATTCCTCACTACAAGATCGCTTATTTTACCTATCTCATTGCACAGGACCAGATCTAAGGTAACAAGTTCCCTTGTAGGTTCAGTAACATGTTGTTCAAGAAAACCATCACGGATGCATTGCATGAAGTCCTCCTCAAGACTGCCTGAACCAACTTGACTCACCCAATCTATATGCACGTCCCCAACGATAACTGCTGTTCCATTCTTGCCTCAGCTATTTCTCTGTTTATTGCCTGTGTCACTGTAATGTTATTATTTGGTGCCCAATAGACAACTCCCACCAGTGTCTTTTTTCCCCTTTACTATCCCTAATCTCTACCCAGATGGATTGAACATTCTGCTCCTTAGATCTCATATCGCTTCTCACTATCGCCCCGATCTCACCTTTAATTAAGAGCGCTACCCCACCTCCTTTACCTTTCTGCCTATCCTTCTGTATTATCTGATATCCTTGGATATTTAATTCCCAATCCTCTCCACCTTGCAACCACGTCTTTGTACTGGCCACTGAATCATAGCTCTTTGTACCGATTAGCGCCACAAGTTCACTGACCTTGTTTTGAATACTATGGGCATTCAAATAAGGTGCCCTTACACTCATTGTGCTTTTGAAATCTTGTAATATTTTACTCTTTTGCACTTGACTTTTCTTCACTCCAGTCTTACTTTTCTCTTTTTAATCTGTTGCTTTTTATCTTTATTCACACTTTCCTTTTTTACTTTAGCCATAGTTCTCCAATCTGTTGAACCCACCCCCCCCCCCACTATTAAGTTTAAAGCCTTATCCACAGCAATTTGCAGGGATCTAGGTCCAACCATGGCTCAGGTGGAGCCCGTCCCATTGGAACAGCTCCTTCCTTCCCCAGTACTGGTAAAAATTTTCCCATGAATTCAGACCCACTTCTCCCACACCAATCCACATTTAACTCTCCATTCTTCTTGACCCTATGCCAATTTTCACATGGCTCAAGTAGTAATCCAGAGATTACTACCTTTTTGGTTCTGCTTTTTAATTTAGCCCCCAGTTGCTCAAATTCCCTCAGCAGAACCTCTTTCCTCATTTTACCTATGTCGTTAGTACCCACATGGACCATGACAACTGGATCTTTCCCCTTCCACTACAAGTTTCTCTGCAGGTCAGATAAGGTGTCCCAAACCCAGACACCAGGCAGTCAACACAGCCTTTGGCATGCTCTATCCTCATGACAGAGAATTCTGTCTATTCCCCTGACTATACTATCCCCAATTACCACTACATTTCTCTTCTCTCCTCTCTCTTGAATGGCTCCCTGAACGACATTGCCACAGTTAGGGTGCTCATCCTTCCTACAGTCCCCATTCTCATCCACACAGGGAGCAAGAATCTCAGACCTGCTGGACAAGCTCAAGGGCTGAGACTCCTCCAACACAGTCCCTTGGATCCCACTACCCGCCCCATTCACAGTCACACCTGGCCACAGACCAAATTTGAGGCAGCTAATCAAATGGGTGTGACTACCTCCTGAAACAGAGAATCCAGGTAACTCTCCCCCTCCCTGATGTGCCACCGTGTTTGAAGTTCAGATTGCAGGTCATCAACTTTGAGCCTGAGCTCCTCGAGCGGCCAACACCTTCTGCAGATGTGGTCACCAGGAACCACAATGGGGTCCGCCAGCTCCCACATCATGCAGCTACAGCACATCACCCGGTCCTGCATCATCCCTACTTTATTTAATTAGCTGTAAAAAAGGAGGCAAAGATGGCATTGCGACGCAGCTTGTACAGCCACTCCGGTGAATGATATCTGTAATCTGTCAAGTAGGGTGCCGTGCACAATCCTGATTTGATGGAGACAGACGTGAGAGTACAGAGAAACTTCTGAAAAGCCTGCTTCACTGCCGCTGCTACTGTGTGGTCCGGAATCTCCAGAGGAGAAGGCCCTGAATCCTTTGCTTGTTTTGGCGGCCAGGGCGAGGTCAGAAGTTGTTCTCAAATGGCAGAGGTGGGCAACTCTTGCTGACAAGGGAAGTTAAGAAGTTAAGTTAAAAACTGCATAAAAGCCAAGGAAAGGGCATTTCAGGTAGCAAAAGTGAGTGGGAGGTTGGATGATTGGGCAGCTTTCCAAATCCAACAAAAGGCAGCTAAAAAGCTATACGATGGGAAAAGATGAAATAAGAGGATAGACTAGCCGATAATATAAAGCAGGATACTAAAAGTTTTTTTCAGTTATATAAAGTGTAAAAGGAAGGTGAGAGTTGATATCAGACCACTAGAAAATGATGCTGGTGAAGTAGTAATGGGGGACAAAGAAATGGCACCGTGGAGGACATTAGCAGCGTGCCAGAGGTCCATGAGTGTCAGGGAGCAGGAATGAGTGTAAGACCCATTACAATTGTGTCATTACTCTTATTACATGCCTTTTCGAACTCCCTTTGCAATCTCAACCCCACGTCTTGGCTACTATTTGAAGGCCTCTGTATTATTCTCAATTTTGGTATTTATTTCAAGGGGAATAAAATATAAAATCAAGGAGTTAATGCAGAGGCATTATAAGACATTAGTTAGGCAGCTTTAGGCCTGTCCTCACTGGAATTTAGAAGAATGTGGGGGGCGGGGGGGGGGGATCTCATTGAAAACTACCAAATGTTGAAAGACCTAGATAGAGTGGATGTAGAGAAGATGTTTCCTATTGTGGGTGCATCCAGAACTAGAGGGCATAGTCTCAAGATTGAGGAGCCGCCCTTTAAAACAGAAGTAAGGAGGATTTTTTTCACCGGAGAGTAGTAAGTCTGTGGAATGCTCTGCCACAGACTATGGTGGAGGCCAAGCCCGTGGGTATATTTAAGGCAGAAGTTGATAATTTCCTGATTGGTCAGGGCATCAAAGAATATGGTGAGAGGGCAGGTGTAGGAGTGGGATCCGGGATCAGCCATGATGGAATGGTGGAGCAGGTTCAATGGGCTGAATGGCCTAATTCTGCTCCTATGCCGTATGGTCTCATGGTCTTATTCCCGAATAGGAGACCAAGTATTGCACATTCTCTCTAGGGATTTCTATGTACTGATTAAGAAAATGTTTGACAAAGGCTTTCCCATCCAGCCCTTTCATATTATGGGACTCTCAGTCAATATGTGGAACTATTTTTTTGTAAACGAATGTACAACATTATCTCCATTCTTCAGGCATGCTCAAAGTTCAAAAGTTCAAAGGTTCATTTCTTAATAAAGTGTGTTTTCAGTATACAACTCCAGATAGCCATGAGAAGAAAAACCATGGTGTCATTAAAAGAGAAACATCAAACCCTCACCCCCTCCCCACACAATAAAACGAACAAAACCCAACAAGAAAATCAACCCCAAACCCCCCTCTCCATGCACAAAAAAACTTAACAAGAACATCGAACCCAAGCCCCCTCCCCTTCCACAAAAAAAAGAGAAAAAACAGGTGAAAACACAGAACATAAAAACAATGTGACTGGAAGTCCAGTTCTGTGTGAGACTATAGATGAATAAAATATCTCTGAAAAGGCCTCTACAATGTCTTCCCTGGCTTCTCACCAGGTCCAAGAATGTACTGAGAATGCCTTGGTATTTTATCCACCTTAATGTCCTTTAACATCCTACCTGGTAATTTGTATGTAGTCCAAAACATTGTCACTCATTTCCCTCATTTTTTTTAGCATCCATCATCTTCTCTGCAGTAAGAACCGAAGTATTCATTAAAGGCCTCGCAAAATGCTTCAGAACATTAGCTACTTGCCCTACCTCATTCCCCAAGAGGAGGTCCAATATTGTGGCCTCTCTAAGGAAACTTCCTTTGACACATTTAACTCCACTTCGCCCAAGCCCTTTTCTCCAAGAGGACCACCTTGTCATTGGGTTTGGTGGCTTGTGTGCCTCAGTGACCCGGAGAGCTATTTTGGCTGGAGTTACGGCTTTATAATTTCACTCATAAAGTGGCAGATGGAATACAGTGTCATGAAGTGTACGGTCATGCCTCTTGGTAGAAGAAATAAAGAGGTTAACTATTTTCTAAATGGAGAGAAAATACAAACAAGCTGAGGCGCAAAGGGACTTGGGAGTCTTTGTCCAGGATTCCCTAAAGGTTAATTTGCAGGTTGAGATTGTGGTGAGGAAAGGAAATGCAATGTTGGCATTCCTTTTAAGAGGACTAGAATATAAAAGCAAGGATGTGACGTTGAGACTTTCTAAAGCACTGGTCAAGCCTCATTTGGAGTATAGTGAGCAGTTTTGGGCCTATTATCTTAGAAAGAATGTGCTAACATTGGGTAAGGTTCAAAAGAGGTTCATAAAAATGATAACACGAGGAAATCTGCAGATGCTGGAAATTCAAGAAACACACACAAAATGCTGGTGGAACGCAGCAGGCCAGGCAGCATTGGCATCCACCAGCATTTTTTGTGTGTTGTTTCATGAAAATAATTCCAGGATTGAACGACTTGTCAAATGAAGAGCATGTGATGGCCTTCAGCCTGTATTCACTAGAATTCAGAAAAATGAGGGGTGACCTCATTGAAACCTATCAAATGGTGAAAGGTCTTGATAGAGTGGATGTGGATAAGATGCTTTCTGTGGTGGGAGAGTCCAGGACTAAAAGACACAGCCTTAGAATAGAGTGGTGTCCTTTTTAGTATGGAGATGAGGAGGAATTTCTTTAGCCGGAGAGTGGTAAATCTGGAATTCATTGCCACTCATGGCTGTGGAGGCAATGTCTTTGCAGATACTTAAGGCAGAGTTTGATAAATTTGAGATTGGTCAGGCATGAAGGGATACAGGGAGAAGGCAGGAGATTTGGTCTGAGGGAGGAAATGGATCAGCCATGATGAAATGGTGGAGACTCGATGGGTCAAATGGCCCAATTCCACTACTATATCTTATGGACTGGAAGCTCAATATTCCATGCTTTGGTTGTTTTAGACACTACGGAGCAAGAGGTATTAAAGGAGGAGGGGTAGCGTTACTAGTCAGGGAAAATGTTACGGTGGGAGCTCAGTCAGGACGGACTGCAGATGTTATGGGTAGAACTGAGAAATAAGAAATGTGTAACCATATAAATGCAGCTATATTGCAGACCATCCAACAGTCAGAGGGATTTAGAGGAACAAATTTGCAGCAAGATCACAGACAGCTGCAAGAAACAAGCTTGTGATAGTAGGAGATCTTAGTTTTCCACATATAGACTGGACTCCTGTACTGTAAAAGGACAAAATGATATGGTTTATTGATTGTGTTCAGGAACGTGTCCTTAATCAGTACATAAAACTTCTAACAAAAGAGTGTGCGAAACTTGATCTGTTGATAGGGAATGAGACAGGACAGGTGAAAAACATTTGGGTAGGGAAGACTTTGCATCTGATGATCACAATACCATTAATTTCAAAGTAAATATGCAAAAAGGTTGGTCTGGTAGCCGGGTTCAGATTCTAAGTGGTAGAAAGGCCCATTGATTTAATGGTATAAGAAAGGATCTGTCAAGTGTGGATTTGGGATAGGCTGTTTTCTGGCAAAGGTGTACTTGGTAAGTGGAAAGCTTTCAAAAGTGAGATTTTGAGAGCACAAAGCATATATGTACCTGGTGGAATAAAAGGTAAAGACAACAGCTGTAGGGAACCTTGCTTTTCAAGAGATGAGGCCCTGGTTGAGAAACAAATGAGTTGCAGGAAGGAACAAATGAAGTGCTTCTGGAGTATACGAAATGCAGGAGAACACATAAGAAAGAAATCAGGAGAGTTGAAAAAAGGCATGAGGTTGCCTTAGCAGACAATGTGAAGGAGAATCAGAAGAGATTCTACAGATATGTTTAGAGCAAATGGATTGCAAGATACAAAATTGGTCCTCTGTTGGATTAGAATGGTATTCCATGTGTGGAGCCAAAAGAGATGGGGGAGATCTTAATTAATTTTTTTTTTTGCATCTCTGTTTACTCAGGAGATGGACAGAGCCTATGGAAATGAGGCAAAGAGGCATTAACTTCATGGATCCTATACAGATTTCAGAGGATTTGCCACACTAAGGCAAATGAGAATGGTTACATCCCAGGGGCTGACAAGGTGTTCCCTCTCACCCTGTGGGTGGCAAGTGCAGAAATTGCTGGGTCCCTAGCAGAGATATTTATATCATCCTTTGTGACAGCTGAGGCACCAGAGGATTGGAAGGCAGCCAGTATTGTGCCAATGTTTTTATAAGGGTCTAAAAATAACCCAAGGAATTTATAGGCCCATGACTTTGAAATCATAGTGGTAAAGTTATTGGAAGGTATTCTAAGGGATTGGATAAATACTGTAAGTATTTGGAAAGACATAGACTGATTAAGAATAGCCAACATGACTTCATGCGAGGTAGGTCACGTCTAACCAATATTTTAGTGTTCTTTGAAGAAGTTACCAGGATGAAGGAAACGCAGTTGATGTTGTCTACATGGAGTTTAACAAGGCATTTGACAATGTCCCACTTGGGAGATTGAACAGGAAGGTTCAATCACTTGGCATTCAAGATAAGGTAGTAAATTGGATTAGAAACAAGAAAAAATCTGCAGATACTGGAATTCTGAGCAACACACGCAAAATACTGAAGGAACTCAGCAGGCCAGACATCATCAAAGGAAAAAAGGTATCGTCAACATTTCGGGCCAAAACCCTTGGCATGACTGGAGAAAAAAAGCTGAGGAGTAGATTTAAAAGGTGGGGGAGGGGAGATAGGTGAAACCTGGAGGGGGAGGGATGAAGTAAAGAGCTAGGAAGTTGATTGGTGAAAGAGACAGAAGGTCATGGAAGAAAGAAAAAGCGGGAGGAGCACTAGATGGAGGTGATGGGCAGGCAAAGAGATAAGATGAGAGAGGGAAAAGAAGATGGGAAATGGTGAAGGGGTAGTGGCATGGCATTACCAGAAGTTTGAGAAATCAATGTTCACGCCATCAGCTTGGAGACAACCCAAACGGAATACAATGTGTTGTTCCCTCAACCTAAGTGTGGCCTCATCATGACAGTGGAGGAGGCCATGGAAGGACGTGTCAGAATGAAAATGGGAAGTGAAATTAAAATGGGTGGCCACTGGGAGATGCCGCTTGTTCTGGCAGACTGAGTGTAGATGCTTGACAAAGTGGTCTCCCAATCTACGTCAGGTCTCACCGATATACAGGAGGCTACACCAGGAGCACCGAACACAGCAAATGACCCCAACTGACTCACAGGTGAAGTGTCGCCTCACCTGGAAGGACTGTTTAGGATGCTGAATGGTAGTGAGGGAGGAGGTATAGGGGCAGGTATAGCACTTGTTCCGCTTGCAAGGGTAAGTGCCAGGAGGGAGATCAGTGGGGAGGGATGAATGGACAAGGGAGTTGTGTTGGGAGCGATATCTGTGGAAAACAGAAAGTGGGGGGAGGGAATAAATGTGCTTGGTGGTGGGAGAAGCTAGAGAGTGGTAGTAGATGGTTGCCTCTCTGAATGGAGGCCTGTGACTAGTTGAGTACCACAGGGATCGGTGTTGGGCATGCTGTTATTTATCATCTAGATCAATGATCTGTGTGATAATGTAGTTAACTGGAACAGCACATTTGCAGATGACACCAAGATTGATGGTGCAGCGGACAGCGAGGAAGGCTATCATGTCTTGCAGCAGGATCTGGACCAGTTGGAAAAATGGCAGTTGGATTTTAATGAGGACAAGTATGAGGTGCTGCACTTTGGTAGTTACAACCAGGGTAGGTCTTAAGCACTGAGGAGTGTGGTAGAACAAAGTGATCTGGGAATACAGGTCGATAATTCTTTGAAAGTGGTGTTAACAGGTAGAAAAGGTCATAAAGAAAGCTTTGGACACAATACCCTTAATAAATCAAAGTATTTAGAGGAGATGGGATGTCATGTTGAAGTTGTATAAGACATTGCTGAGGCTTAATTTTGAGTATTACGCTTAGTTTTCATCACCTACCTGCAGGAAAGCTGTAAATAAGGATGAAATAGTGCAGAGAAAACTTACAAGAATGGTACCGGGTCTGGAGGATCCGAGTGAGTTATAAGGAAAGATTAAATAGGTTGGCAATAGGTTTATTCCTTGAAACATAGAAAACTGAGTGGAGATTTGATAGAGGTATACAAAATTATGAAGGGTATAGATAGGGTAAATGCAAGCAAACATTTTCCTCTGAGGTTGGATGGGACTACAATCAGAGGTCATGGGTTAATGGTGAAAGGTGAAAAGTTTAAGGGGAACATGAGGGGAAGCATCTTCACTCAGACGGCCTTGAGAGTGTGGAACGAGTTGCCAGCATAAGTAATGCACGGGAGCTCGATGCCAACGTTTGAGAGGTTTGGATAGATACATGGATGGTAGGGGTATGAAGGGCTATGGTCCATTGCAGGTCAATGGGAGCAGACAGTTTAGATGATTTGGCACAGACTAGATGGGATGAAAGGCCTGTTTCTGTGCTGTACTTTTTTTCTATGACCCTATGATATTCCATAGCTTTTACAACGTGCTATTTTGTTTGTTTAATCTTCGCAGATTTCTGCTGCACTCCAATTTTTTAAATCAATGCTATTTTGGCCCTTGACGTTTCTATAAATACCTCAATTATGATCTTTATCAATCACCTTTACTGTGCCAATCATATGTGTTTCTTTAACATCGATGCTCACTCTAAGTGTTCAGTTAACCATGGATAGTGAGTTCACAAATTAAGACTTTCCACCTTGTTATAATTAACCAATGGCTTGTATTAGCAGAATTTGCCTTAAAGACCTGTCACTGCATCAGGGCTGGGCAATGTGTTAACCTAATTTGCCCCATCAATTTTAACCAACCCTATTTTCATGTCCTGGCAATGGGAAAAAATGATTGAGGAAGTAATTATTGCATGGGTGTGGTTTACAACAATTGTGTGGGAGAAGAGAAACAGAGAAAGAGTTTCTGCTGCCATTTGGGGAGATGCAAAATCTTTCAGGCTGAGATATGACGTAGCAATTGGACTTGAAACCATCACTTCAACGTGCATCAGCTTAGCCCAGTGGGAGGCAAGTCATAACTATCAGCTGCATGGAGTTGTGAACTTTCCAGTTGGGGATTTTTAAAAAGGATGGAATATTAGCATTGTAGTACAAGAGAGCAAGTGTCAGAGTAGACACACACGCCTCTCAAGCCTTTCCCACCATTGGTTATAATCATGCTTGATCTACGTTGTCCCCTTGTGTTCTTGCTCCCTCAAACATGCAAGAATTTGCAGAAAAAGAAATCTAAAATTTAATATTTACAATGTTCAGGCTCCTCCATTCACTTGAGGTGGAGATTTCAGATGTATATTTCCCAGTGTTAACCATTTATTCTATCCCTTTGCTGGACATTTTTCTGCGTGACATGGCTTCTCAACATCTATTCTGCCACTACCCCTTAGGATTTTATAGGTCCAACCATTCATCTATCTCCCAAACAATGCAGACCCAAACAAGCTTAGAATCCCTCTATAGACAACCTGATGACACAAGGAATTTACCGGGCCTATTTCCTTTAAGTAATGGCAGGTGCGACACAGATATCAAATACAGAATAGCAATGGCGAAAGAAGCTTTCCAAAAAATGAAGACCATGTTAACAGACAGAAAGATGAGCACGTACACTAAAAACAGAATACTGCAGTGCTACATTTATTCTATCTTGACTTATGGAAATAAATGCTGGACCATTTCTCCAGCAATGGAAAAGAGACTAGAAGCAGCTGAATTATGGTTCTACAGGAGAATGTTAAAAATATCATGGACCACACACACATCAAATGAAGAAGTTCTCAGAAGAGCCTAAGCAGTTCGATCACTCATACCAACAATAAGAGAAAGACAACTCAGATTCCTAGGACACATCATGCAGAAAGATGAACTAGACAAACTCATACTCTCTGGAAAGATTGAGGGGAGTAAACCTAGAGGAAGACCTCAGCTTATGTACATCAAAAGCATAACCAGGTGGCTACACATCGAGGAAATGGAAGTCATCCAAAGAAAGAGGGATAGATCTATATGGAAAATCACGGTCACCAAAGTCCGCATCGGATATGATACCTAGACAGACAGATTTCCTTTATACTGTCTCCATGTTACATTTTCTTTTGATGAGGGAAACAAACCGACATCAGTCTTTTCACAGAGGAAAGCATAGCAAGAATACTGAGAACTGAAAACCTTAGTAACTTTGTGGAGTTTCAAGGGGATGTCTACAAAATATGAAAATGTACATAAAACTTGCATCTGATTTTGTTCAGCCTGAAGCCAGAGAATGCCACAAAAAACACTCACAAACTTCTAGGGATGCACCGTGGGGAGCATTCTAACTAGCTGCATCACTGTCTGGTATTGGGGTTGGGGGGAGGAGGGTAATGCAAAGGATTGAAGTAAGTTGTAAAGCTTTGTAAAATCAGTCAGCTCCATCATGGGCACTAGCCACCCTAGCACTCAGGATGTCTTCAAGGAATGGTACCTCAAAAGGTGCCTTAGGGCAGCCTGAATATGAAAGCAAGGAGATAATGCTGCGCCTTTATAAGACACTAGTCAGGTTGCACTTGGAGTATTGTCAACACTTCTGGGCCCTGTATCTCAGAAAAGATGTGTTGTCATGGGAGAGTCCAAAGGAGGTTCACGAGGATGATTCCGGAAATATGAGGAGTTTTTGGCGGCTTTGGGTCTGTACTCACTGGAACTTAGAAGAATGTGGGTGGGATCTCATTGAAACCTATCGAACGTTGAAAGGACTAGATAGGGTGGATGTGGAGAGGACGTTTCCTATGGCAGAGGTGTCCAGAACTAGAGGGCACAGCCTCAAAACTGAGGGGTAACCCTTTAGAACAGAGGTAAGGAGGAAATGTTTTAGCCAAAGAGTAGTGAATCTGTGGAATGCTCTGCCACAGACTGCAGAGGAGGTCAAATCTGTGGGTATATTTCAAGCTGAAGTTGATCGTTTCCTGATTGGTCAGGGTATCAAAGGATGTGGTGAGAAGGCAGGGTGTATGAGGTTGAGTGGGATCCAGGATCAGCCATGATGAAATGGTGGAGCAGACTCAATGGGCTGAATGGCCTAATTCTGCTCCTATGACTTATGGTCTTAATATGCCCTCTTCTATATCTATATATCTATATTCATACTTCATCATTTTTTCCTCTGTTATTATGTTGTACTACTGCTGCAAAGTTAACAAATTACAGAACATTTGGAGAGCGGCCTCTTCCTGAACCCCAGTTCCCAGCCTTCTCTCCATAACCTTTGATGTCATGTCCAATCAAGAACCTATCAATCTCTGCTTTAAATACAGCCAACGACCTGCCCTCCACAGCTGCATGTGGCAACAAATTCCACAAATTCACCACCCTTTGGCTAAAGAAGTTTTTCTGCATCTCTGTTTTGAAAGGGCACCCATCTTTCCTGAGGCTGTGCCCTCTTGTCCTAGACTCTCTCACCATAGGAAACAACCTTTCCACATCCACACTTTCAACGTTCAAAAGGCTTCGATGAGATCCCCCTCATCCTTTTGAATTCCAGCGAGTATAGACCCAGAGCCATCAAATGTTCCTCGTATGATAACCATTTCATTCCTGGAATCATTCTTGTGAACCTCCTCTGAACCCCCGCCAATGCCAGCACATCTTTTCTAAGATGATGCACCCAAAACTGTTCACAATACTCAAGATGAGGCCTCACTGGTACCTTATAAAGCCTCAGCATCACATCCTTGCTCTTGTATTCTAGACCTCTTGAAATGAATACTAACATGACATTTGCTTTCCTCACCACCAACTTGACCTGCAAGTTAACCCTCAGGGTGTTCTGCACAAGGACTCCCAAGTACCTTTGCATCTCAGATTCCTGGATTTTTCCCCATTTAGAAAATAATCCACACATTTATTTCTCCTACCAAAGTGCATGACCACACATTTTCCAACATTGCATTTCATTTGCCACTTTCTTGCCCATTCTCCTAATCTGTCTAAGTCCTTCTGCATCCTACCTGTTTCCTCAACACTACTTTCCCCTCCACCAATCTTGGTATCATCAATAAACTTGGCAACAAAGCCATCAATTCCATCATCTAAATCATTTATATACAGCATAACAAGAAGTGGTCCCAACATCGACCACTGCGGAACACCACTAGTCACTGGGAGCCAACCAGAAAAGGATCTTTTTATTCCCACTCATGGCCTCCTACCAATCAGTGAATGCTCTAACCATGCCAGTAACTTTCCTGTAGTACCATCGGCTCTTAACTTGGTGAGCAGCCTCATGTGTGGCACCTTGTCAAAGGCCTTCTGAAAGTCCAAATATACAACATCCACTGCATTCTCTTTATCTAAACTACTTGTAATCTCCTCAAAGAATTCCAACAGATTCATCAGGCAGGATTTTCTCTGAAAGAAACCATCCTGACTTTGTACTATCTTGTCCTGTGTCACCAAGTACTCCATCACTTCATCCTTAACAATTGACTCCAACATCTTCCCAACCACTGAGGTCAGGCTAACGGGTCTATAATTTTCTTTCTGCTGCCTTCTTCCTTTCTTAAATAGTGGAATGACATTTGCAATCTTCCAGTCCTCTGGTACCATGCCAGAGTCCAATGATTTTTGAAAGATCATTTCCAATGCCACCACAATCACTACCGCTACCTCTTTCAGAACTCTAAGGTGCAGTTCATCTGGTCCGGGTGACTTATGTACCTTCAGGTGTTTTTGCTTTTTGAGCCCCTTCTCTCTTGTAATAGTAACTGCACCCACTTCTCATAGAAACATAGAAAATAAGTGCAGGAGTAGGCCATTTGGCCCTTCGAGCCTGCACCGCCATTCAGTATGATCATGGCTGATCATCCAACTCAGAACCCTGTACCAGCCTTTCCCCCATACCCCCTGATCCCTTTAGCCACAAGGGCCATATCTAACTCCCTCTTAAATATAGCCAATGAACTGGCCTTAACTGTTTCCTGTGGCAGAGAATTCCACAGATTCACCACTCTCTGTGTGAAGAAGTTTTTCCTAATTTCGGTCCTAAAAGGCTTCCCCTTTATCCTCAAACTGTGACCCCTCGTTCTGGACTTCCCCAACATCAGGAACAATCTTCCTGCATCTAGCCTGTCCAATCCCTTCAGGATTTTATGCGTTTCAATAAGATCCCCCCTCAATCTTCTAAATTCCAATGAGTATAAGCCTAGTCGATCCAGGCTTTCATCATATGAAAGTCCTGCCATCCTAGGAATCAATCTGGTGAACCTTCTTTGTACTCCCTCTATGGCAAGGATGTCTTTCCTCAGATTAGGGGACCAAAACTGCACACAATACTCCAGGTGTGGTCTCACCAAGGCCTTGTACAACTGCAGTAGTACCTCCCTGCTCCAGTACTCGAATCCTCTTGCTTCCTTCCTTCTCTTCCATCACACACTTCAACATCAGGCATACTGCTAGTGTCTTCCAGAGTGAAGACTGATTTATTCAGACTAAATACTCATTTAGTTCATCAGCTATCTCCTTGTCTCCTGTTATTATTTCTTTTGCCTTATTTTCTAGCAGTCCTATGTCCACTCTCATTTCTCTTTTATTTTTAACATACTTGAAAAAACTTTTACTATCCACTTTGATCCCAAGTCATTGGGTGCATTTAAGGCAGAGATAGATGTGTGAGTGTGCATGCGCCGGTCGTGCATGCAGCCTGGTACAGCCGTTCCAATCTATTCTTACTTTCTTCTTCTTAACTTTTAACTCACGTTATTTTTTGTATTTTTTTTCTCACGGTAACACGTCGAGACTGCACCCTCTTTAACATGCTGGTAGAGAGAGTTTTATTTGGGTTTTTTTAGCACTGGAAATAGTTACATCCCGACACGTGGGACAGAAGCAAGGTCACATTGTGTATTCCAAGGACCAGCTAATGCCGGCCGGTTTAGCGAGCAGAGCGGCGGACACCCCCGCTGAAATCCAGAGCAAAACACACAGAGGATGCAGAGGGGGATCACAAAGTCAAGGAAGGAGGACCGGGTCGAGACAACAGAGACTTATGGAGAAGAGGAGTTCGGTGGGTAATACCGTTCCGGCTGACCGGAAGTGCACTGAGAGCGGAAAGCGTAAAGGAGTTGGGTGCTTACTGATCTGGTTAACAACAGATGGTGCAATCCTCGTCATACTATGATCGAGGAACGTGTTTGTAGACCGGATATTGAACTTTTTACTGTTGGACTTCGGCCACATTCCACCATGATACAACACTTGGCGGCACGGGAGGTCGTTCCTGCCTGTGGCCATCGAACTTGCAGCTCCTCCGTAGAGGGTCAGACACCCTGTGCCAATAGACTGGTCCTGGACTTATTTTACATCTGGCATAGTCTGCATTTCGTTGTTTGATTGTTTGTGGTTTTTGTATTGCTATATTTACGCTCTATTGTTGGTTGGTGCGGCTGTAACGAAACCAAATTTCCCTCAGGATTAATAAAGTTTATCTATCTATCTAGATAGGTTCTTGATTAGCAGGGTATCAAAGGGTATGGGGAGAAGGCAGGGGAGTGGGGATGACGAGTGGGGATAAGAAGGGGGCAAGGAAGCAAAAAGGAAATTATAGACTTGTTAGCTTGAGGTCGGTGGTTGGGAAGTTGTTAGAGTCGATTGTCAAGGATGAGGTTACAGAGTACCTGGAGGCATATGACAAGATAGGCAGAACTCAGCATGGATTCCTTAAAGGAAAATCCTGCCTGACAAACCTATTACAATTTTTTGAGGAAATTACCAGTAGGCTAGACAAGGGAGATGCAGTGGATGTTGTATATTTGGATTTTCAGAAGGCCTTTGACAAGGTGCCACACATGAGGCTACTTAACAAGATAAGAGCCCATGGAATTACAGGAAAGTTACATACGTGGATAGAGCGTTGGCTGATTGGCAGGAAACAGAGAGTGGGAATAAAGGGATCCTATTCTGGTTGGCTGCCGGTTACCAGTGGTGTTCCACAGGGATCAGTGTTGGGGCCGCTTCTTTTTACATTGTACATCAACGATTTGGATTATGGAATAGATGGCTTTGTGGCTAAATTTGCTGACGATACGAAGATAGGTGGAGGGGCTAGTAGTGCTGAGGAAACGGAGAGTCTGCAGAGAGACTTGGATAGATTGGAAGAATGGGCAGAGAAGTGGCAAATGAAGTACAATGTTGGAAAGTGTATGGTTATGCACTTTGGCAGAAAAAATAAATGGGCAGACTATTATTTAAATGGGGAAAGAATCCAAAGTTCTGAGATGCAACGGGACTTGGGAGTCTTCGTACAGGATTCCCTTAAAGTTAACCTCCAGGTTGAGTCGGTAGTGAAGAAGGCGAATGCAATGTTGGCATTCATTTCTAGAGGAATAGAGTATAGGAGCAGGGATGTGATGTTGAGGCTCTATAAGGCGCTGGTGAGACCTCACTTGGAGTACTGTGGGCAGTTTTGGTCTCCTTATTTAAGAAAGGATGTGCTGACGTTGGAGAGGTTACAGAGAAGATTCACTAGAATGATTCCGGGAATGAGAGGGTTAACATATGAGGAACGTTTGTCCACTCTTGGACTGTATTCCTTGGAGTTTAGAAGAATGAGGGGAGACCTCATAGAAACATTTCGAATGTTAAAAGGCATGGACAGAGTGGATGTGGCAAAGTTGTTTCCCATGATGGGGGAGTCTAGTACGAGAGGGCATGACTTCAGGATTGAAGGGTGCCCTTTCAGAACAGAAATGCGAAAAAAATTTTTTAGTCAGAGGGTGGTGAATCTATGGAATTTGTTGCCACGGGCAGCAGTGGAAGCCAAGTCATTGGGTGTCTTTAAGGCAGAGATTGATAGGTATCTGAGTAGCCAGGGCATCAAAGGTTATGGTGAGAAGGTGGGGCAGTGGGACTAAATAGGATAAAATGGATCAGCTCATGATAAAATGGCGGAGCAGACTCGATGGGCCGAATGGCCTACTTCTGCTCCTTTGTCTTATGGTCTTATGGACTGGAAAAATTAGATCAGCCCATGACTGAATGGCAGAGCAGACTCGATGGGCCAAATGGCCTACTTCTGCTCATTTATCTTATGGTCTTACTTGCTAGCTTGCTTTCATATTTCATCTTTTCCCTTCTAATGATTTTTGTTGCAGATTTTTTCCCAAAGGATGGGGTTCGGGGTTTGAAGAGATGGGTAGAGGAGTTGGGGTTTGTGAGTTTTATTTCTTTTTCCTTTGTGGGGGGGGAATTAATGTATTTTCTCTTTTCTGTATTTCATGGCTATCTGGAGAAGACAAATATCAGAGTTGTATTGCACGTGCATAATTTGACAGTAAAATGAACCTTTGAAATGAACCTTTGACATGAATTTTTGGCATATACCGGCGATACGAAACCTGATTCTGATAACATATGCGCCAAGTCAATTACGAAGCAGGACATTTAAGGTTGCTATTGTAAATGATGGAAAGAATATGTGCCCAGTAGTTACATATCCCTCTAAGGCAATCAAAATGCGAGAGAGACGGTAGAATGCAGCGTCCTTCCTTGTGCAGCGAACTGCGAACAAGTCTGAAATCATCAGAAGACAAACCCGAATAAATCACTTCAATCCAAATCAATCGGTCACCGGCTGCCATTACCCGTGATTTGACGAACGTTCTCACCCCCGATGCTTACTACTGGAAAATGCAAAGATCAGAGGAGGATTGGGAAGGGCAGCATTCTGGGATCCTATGCAGATTCACGCCGCATATTGATTTGGAAATAAGTTGCGATCTCATCAACCAACGGTCTGAAATGCCGCAATCAGGAAGCCGGCCATCATTTTTTAAAATATTGGGACCAGTAGTAAGTACTGATATTTAAAACGTTGCCCAACCTACCTGATCAATGAAAACCATCGTTAAAGAAAGCAATGTGTAGAATGTTATAATGAGACTCTCAAAATGTAATTACGTGTAATTATATATCACTGAAGCCCGCGATTCCCGTCACGTGACGGACCTCTACAGGAGAGCCCACGGTAGAGAGGTCAGTGAAGGAAAGTAGAAAGCCATTGCAAGGATGTAACTAACTCAGGCGTTTTGGGACTGAGAAAATATTGTACTATTTTTGCTCCCTCTTTTTGAAGGCGGAGTGGTGAATTGATTTGGGACTGAGAATTAACCGACTAGCTGAGCCATGTAGCAATGGCGTGTAATGCATGCTGCTTAAGATTTCCAGCATCTGCAGAATCTCTTGTGTTTGTTTAACAACGGGATCTATGCATACAGTTGCCGCAGCACAACACACGTAGCCATTATAATTGTAAATTAGAAATGCGTTATCAATAAATGTTTCTTCAAGAAAGTAACGTGTGACGGACAGAATGATATTCTTCACGAGTACAGTTTAAGAAGCTAACTTTAAAGAATTAAAACTAGAACTCGCAACGGTCCGGACTAGAAGAAAAGACAGTTTGTAATAACGCAATTACTGTTGTTTATTCATTGAGGAATGCAATGTATTGTGCAGTGAAACAATGAGTAAAAAATTGTTTGTTCAGTGGATTGTGAGTGATGTGACTGAAGAACAGTTGCCTCTAATTGGCTCACTACACTATCCTTCTGCTTTTTTAAACGATCGGCCAGTTCACGTAGATAGTTAAAATATTTTCATGCAATCGTTTCACTCCGAAAATGCGATACAGTATTCTGCAATTTATTACATTGCGACCATTTACTATCGTATACTTGCAGCTAATGGCACTGTTGATAAGAAAGTGGATCAGGCTGCAATTTCTATTGTCATGTCCTTGTATTACACTTGCCTAACTGGAACAGCTATCTCGGTCCCTTTGCTTCTGGTTCCTCAGTCAACTGCATCATTTAATTTCCAGTGGTTTTATCCATTAGTGGCAAATTATCCTCCGTAAACAATTACTGAAATATTTGTGCAAATAGCTCATCAAATATCAGTGTGAAAGCAAAATGTATCTCCATTATTCCTCCTGGATGTTCTGTTTTTGCCAGTTCCTTTAAAGTTGCCCTTCTAAATACTTTCATATGTGAAAATGCTTCCCTCGAAATGCTTCCCAGCTTCTGCCATTTGTTCTCCCTTCGGGCTCCGGTAATAGGCGAGTTGTCCATGACTGAGTTTTTCAGACATTCAGCCTTAGGTCGTGGACTTCTGTAAGCTTTTGCTAACCGTACTGAAACGTGTTGGTTCATTAGCTGTTCAGTCAGCTCCGCTACTCCAGCGGTGCCGTAAGCGCATCCGGAGGTTTTCGCCTCCCCTCTTTGTTTCTTACTCGGCCCGGTATTTTCGAGATTCCATGCTTTGAACGTGAGTTCACACCAGAGGAATTAGAAATTTGTGTTTATGTATTTTTGTTGTAAATTACATTGATTTAATGCTCCTGCTTTTTATCACGGTTTCAATGCATTTGAATAATCTACCTTTTCTACACTTTTTATATATAATGGATTTTATTTGTTCATAGATGCGTCTTATATCAGAAATACTTAATTACTGTCGAGATGTTCACGGTGTACGACATAAAGTAAGGAACCGCCTGAGAACTGCCGCTGCTCAAATGCTGTCGGTATATTCATAGAACATAGAACATAGAATAGTACAGTACAGTACAGGCCCTTCAGCCCACAATGTTGTGCCGCCCCTCAAACCTTGCCTCCCATATTACCCCCCACCTTAAATTCTTCCATATACCTGTCTAGTAGTCTCTTAAACTTCACTAGTGTATAGAAACATAGAAAATAGGTGTAGGAGTAGGCCATTCGGCCCTTCGAGCCTGCACCGCCATTCAGTATGATTATGGCTGATCATCCAACTCAGAACCTTGTACCAGCCTTCCCCCCATACCCCCGATCCCTTTAGCCACAAGGGCCATATCTAACTCCCTCTTAAATATAGCCAATGAAGTGGCCTCAACTGTCTCCTGTGGCAGAGAATTTCACAGATTCACCACTCTCTGTGTGAAGAAGTTTTTCCTAATCTCGGTCCTAAAGGCTTCCCCTTTATCCTCAAACTGTGACCCCTCGTTCTGCCTCCACCACTGATTTAGGCAGTGCATTCTACGCACCAACCACTCTCTGAGTAAAAAAAAACTTCCTCTAATATCCCCCTTGAACTTCCCACCCCTTACCTTAAAGCCATGTCCCCTTGTATTGAGCAGTGGTGCTCTGGGGAAGAGGCGCTGGCTGTCCACTCTATCTATTCCTCTTAATATCTTGTACACCTCTATCATGTCTCCTCTCATCCTCCTTCTCTCCAAAGAGTAAAGCCCTAGCTCCCTTATTCCACCGCTGCTTCTAGCAAGTAACTATTGCTCATTTCGTTTTCCGGAACTGTCTCAGGCAGCTCTTTAGTGATGAAGGCAAGGTTTTAGATCTCTGCTTGGCATAACCTGTTAACCTGTTGTAATAATCTTTTAGTTGTTTCTTAACTCATTTTCTTTTGTTGTTATTTAATCAAGTTATTACTAATTTATTACGATTTGTTTCCTGCCATGTTTTATTTCTCTCTATGGGCCCTGGAATTCAATTGAACAATTTGACTCCCGTTGACGAATCTGGTTTCATTGCTCTGTGCATGATTCCATGCGGTAATCCTTTGGGTTGACTTGGTGCTGTGGCCGCGCATTCATAGAAGCTTGATGCCGGAAGACGCAATCTCAAAGTTCGCAAATTGAAGTCCTTTCTCCGGATACTCCTGACGACTTTTCGTCATCTCCTGCTGTCAAGTGTTTTTGCCCGTTGCATCTAAGGGTCTCTGCTGATCGCGTGAAATGCCCCCTATAAAACAAAAATGTAAGTATTCGTAATATTCCAAAACGCATTCTGTCGAGTGAATGCTATTTATGTCACGCAGTTAAGGCAAACAAAGTGAGAATTATAATTCAGCTGAGAATTCTGCACACACCAATTCATGGTTAACTGAAAGCTACACGTTCAGATTCGACAACCATATCCTTTTTTAACTGTGGGACTAGCATCATTATTCAGAACATTACAGATGTGCAACACACACAAAATGCTGGAGGAACCCAGCAACCAGGTAGCATCTATGGAATAGAGTAAACAGTGGATGTTTTGGGCCGAGATCCTTCATCAGAACTGGAGAAAAAAGATGAAAAGTCAGAGTAAGAAGGTGGAGGGAAGGGAGAAAGAAATACAAAAGTGGTAGGTGATAGGTGAACCCGGAAAGGGGCAGGGGTGAAGAAAGAGTGTGAAAGTCTATTGGTGAAAGAGATAAAGGGCTAGAGAAGTGGGGGGGGGGGAGGGTCTGACAGGAGAGGACAGAAGGACATGGAAGAAGGGGAAAGGAGAAGTGCACCAGAGGGAGGTAATGGGCAAGTAAGGAGATAAGGTGAGAGAAGGAAATTGGAATGGGGAGTGGTGAAGGAGGGGAGGCCTTACCAGAAGTTCAAGAAATTGATGTACATGTCATCAGCAATTTACACCATCTCCAATGAAATTCCACCACAAAGCACAACTTTCCATCCCCTCCCCCACTTTCTGCTTTCCACAGGGATTGCTCTCCACAAAACTCCCCTGTCCATTCAATCCTCCCCACTGCTCTCCCTCCTGACACTTATCCTTGCAAGTGGATCAAGTGCTACACCTGCCCCTACACCTCCTCCCTCACTACCATTCAGGGCCCCAAACAGGTGAAGTGACACTTCATCTGTGAGTCTGTTGGGGTCATCTGCTGTATCCAGTGCTTCTGGTGTAGCCTCCTGCATATGGATAAGACCCCATGTAGATTGGGAGACCGCTTCACCAAGCACTCGCACTCCGTCTGCCAGAAGAAGCGGGATCTCACAGTGGCCACCCATTTTAATTCCACTTCCCATTCCCATTCCGACATGTCAGTCCAAGGCCTCCTCTACTGCTGCGAAGAGGCCACACTCAGGTTGGAGAAATAACACCTTACATTCCATCTGGTAGCCTCCAACCTGAAGGCATGAACATCGATTTCTCGAGCTACTGGTAATGCCCTCCCCCCATCCCACTTCACTATTCCCCATTCCCAATTCCCTCTCTCACCTGCCCATCACCTTCCTCTGGTGCGCCTCCCCTTCCCTTTCTTCCATGGCCTTCTGCCCTCTCTTATCAGCTTTCTCCTTCTCTAGCCCTTTATTTCTTTCACCAATCCACTTCCCAGCTCTTCACCCCTCCCCTTTCCCGGTTTCACCCACCATCTACTACCTTGCATTTCTTCCTGCCCTCACCCCAGCTTTTTATTCTGATTCCTCGTCTTTTTTTCTCCAGTTCTAATGAAGGATCTTTCCCATAGATCCTGCCTGGCCTGCTGGTTCCTCCAGTATTTTTTGTGTGTGTTGCTTGGATTTCCAGCATCTGCAGATTTTGTCTTGTTTCTGATTACAGATGCAATACCCACTAATCAACATTCAGGCATCACTCAGAATTTTCTAGTCTTCTCCACCCAACTCCTAGAATGACCATCAGCATCCTGTCCTGGCAAAGACATGTGGGCTGGTATGATTTTAATAGGATCAATTCTGTTACATATTTTGGCTTGCACATGCACTCAAACTCATCATATTGAACATTCCTGGAAGTTACCCTATATTTTTGTTTCTTTCAATTAGTTTAACAGTGATTATGATCCTATCCCACAGATAATGTGGTCTCTCCAAATGTATCACTCACTAGCTGGTGGACATGGCGGTTGCATATCTATTGGGTGTTTTCAATTGGTGCTCTGGTGGAGCAGATTATCAATATCTATGTATTTGTTAGTTTCTTGCTCATAACTCCAGTATGTGCTGTGTCACTTGTTCTGAGGATTGCAAACACAGACTGCTCAGTTTGATTGATGGTCGCTACCTGCTGTCAAAATCTCCAAAAGAAGTATTCCACCAAGAGAATAGCAACTGTGATTATAATAATAGTGGGGACGGTGAGCTGTGTGAGGTGCATTCTACTTTATAATCATACCATACGCTATAATTGATTCACATGGCATTGCATCCAAAGAGCTGAATATTATACTTCTCCCATGTGGAAAGCTTATGAGGCATTTAACAGTATCTTAACATCATTATTGCCAGTCAGTTTGATTCTGTTATTCAACGCATTAACCATCAAGTATATTATAGTGGCAAACAGAGTCCCGCAGGGATTCCAAAACAAGAACGAGAATCAGAAAGAGGTGGAGAAAGTCAATGATGGCAGATATTTCACTCCTATTACTGTGGATGTCCTATGTGATACACCCCAGCACTGGCAAGCAGAAAATTACTTCTACACCAACAGATACTATAACACCCCAACACACATCACACAGCAGTTTGGGATAATGCTGCAGTTTTTCAGTTCCTGCTAGAACACTTGCACCTATGAACTGACACAAAGGAAATTCCAAGCGGTACTGAAAAATAAAGTGAAATATCTGTTTACATTCAACGGGCACATCTGTAAATAAAATGCAAACCTTATTTTATTCTGTTTGAATTCCCGAATAATTATTCCAAGTGCTTCATAGTTGTTTCAGAAGTCCGTGTATTTGACGGTAAAGAACAAGCAATCCCCTTGTCAAGCTCAATAATTCATGATTAAATAAGAGGAACTGAAAGAGCTGATTGGGTCCCATGATGTGCCTATTAAGACCATAAGACAATAAGGCATAAGGGCTGAATTAGGTTATTCTGCCCATTGAGTCCCACTCCACCATTTTACCACAGCTGATCCTAGATTCCACTCAAACCCATACACCCACCTCTCACTGTATCCCTTAATGCCCTGACCAATCTGGAGAATCTGGCAACTTCCACTTTAAGCATACCCACGGATTTGGCATCCACCACAGTCTGTTGCAGAGCATTCCACAGATTCACTATTATTTGGCTAAAAAAATTCCTCCTTACTTCTGTTCTAAGAGGTCACCCTTCAATTTTGAGGCTGTGCCCTCTAGTTCTGGATACCCTCACCAGAGGAAACATCCTCTCCACATCCACCCTACCTAGTCCTTTCAACATTTGGTAGGTTTCAATGAGATCCGTATGCGTTCTTCTGAATTCCAGTGAGTTGAGGCTCAAACCTGCCAAATACTACTCATGTGTTAACCCCTTCATTCCCAGAATCATCCTCGTGAACTACTTCTTGACTTTCTCCAATGGCAATATATCCTTTCTGAGATAATGGGTCCAAAACTGTTGATAATACTCTTAAGTGGGGCCTGACTGGTGTCTTATAAAGTTTCAGCATTATCTTCGTGTCTTTATATTCTATTTCCGTTGAAATAAATGCCAACATTGAATTTGCCTTCTTTACCACAGACTCAACCTCCGAATTAACCTTCTGGGAGTCTTGCATGAGGACTCCTAAGTCCCTTGCATCTCTGATGTTTGAATTTTCTCCCCATTTAGATAATACTCTGCACTATTGTACTTTTTACCAAAATGCATTATCATACATTTCCCAACACTGTATTCCATCTGCCATTTTTTGCCCATTCTTCCAATTTGCCTAAGTCCAGCTGCAATCACATTGCTCCTCAGCATGACCTACCCCTCCACCTATCTTTGTATCAACCGCAAATTTTACCACAAAGCCATCAATTCCACTATCTAAATAATTGATAAACAATGTGAAAGGTAGCGGTCCCAATACAGACCCTTGAGGAACACCACTAGTCACTGGCAGCCAACCAGAAAAGGCTCCTTTTATTCCCACTCACTGCCTCCTGCCTGTCAGCCATTCCTCTATCCATGCCAGCATCTTTCCTGTAACGCCATAACACTTTATCTTGTTAAGCAGCCTCATGTGAGGCACCTCATCAAATGCCTTCTGAAAATCTAAGTAAATGACACCCACTGCCTTTCCTTTGTCCACCCTGCTTGTTAATTATTTGAAGAATTCCAACAGATTTGCCAGGCAAAATTTCCCTTGACAGAAACCATGCTGGCTGACTTATTTTATCATTAGTCTCCAAGTACCCTGAAACCTCGTCTTTAATAATGGACTCCAACACTTCCCCAATCACTGAGGTTAGGTTAACTAGCTTATGTTTTTCTCTCTTTTGTCTTCCTCCCTTCCTAAAGAGTGAAGTGACATTTGCAATTTTCTGGTCCTCCAGGACCATGCCAGAATCAAATGATTCTTGAAAGGTCATGCCAATGCATCTGTTATCTCTTCAGGGATATCTGTTATATTAGAAGATTTGTGTTGCATAAAACTGGATCACGTATTCTTATGAGAGAATGCTATGTCATAAGATGAAGACTTATAACTCAGAAGTATAAAGGTATGTTCAGGAAATGAACGGACAAACTGTTGACTGTATATAATAATAACAACGATGCATTAACATTTGTGCAATGAGAAAACACGCATGCTAACACAGCTGAATTGCAGAGTGCTGAAGAAGGGAGATCTGAAATTCCCCGTTGTACATAATAAGTGGGATTGGTGGAATGGGGCATGAATAATAAACCTGTGAAATCTAGTGACAACCCTCTCACATCATTTCGCTGACCTATTTTCATTGCGGTGATCTTGCTTGTTAGATTTAAATTATGTGCAGAAATTGAAATGACACAGTGAAGAGATTTGTTCCACGTTTACGTTTCAGGATTTCGAAGGTTATTCCTCCTGGCCTTTCCATTCGTATATGAACTGTGCAATATTGTCTGTAAATACACTGGAATGGGCAGCTAGAAGAAAAATAAACATCCAGTAACGCACATGTAACCTGCAGGTTCTGTCGGCTGCGTAAATCCAGGGAAGACAATCTCTGGCCCCACCAAACGTATGAGATTGAGGTGCAAAACCTCCTGTTTGGGTGAATGCTGCATGATTTGTTACCCTGTTACAAATCAGTACCTCAAAATAACAGTCAGTACACCATATTCAATTAAACAATTTAGCTTTATAATTCTTAATTTGACTAAAGGGGTTAGTAAGGTAAAACAAAAAGAAAAGGGCCCATTTTAATGAAACAGTCTAATGTGCACATTGGAGCTCATGGCTTCCCTTCCAGTGGTCCTTCATCAATTTCCTCAAGCTTCGTCGACTCCTGGCCCCGCACCAAGTCCACTCCTTTATGGTGTCTACAACCTCTTTTCTGGCATCTTCTCTCTTCATCTTCCACCAAACAAAAGACCCAGATCATCTTGTTCTCAGGCACACAACGAAAAAACACTCCCTTCATTGGACAGCGCACCTTCCAAAGACCCCATTATCTTTAGCCATAACCCAAACACTGCTGCTACAGAAAAACCATTACATTAGCAATGGAACCTTTCCCAGAGCATGACACACACCTTTGGGGAAACACTGGGGAGTGATCATTTTCCTATCTTTATGAGCCTGGGCTTGGATTTATAAAGGGGACAGGAAGACACTTTTAGGAGGAGGAATTTAAGGTTTTATGTAATATGACAAAACCTTTCATTACTAAAATCTACATCATCCTCAATATTCATTGAGGATGATGTGGATTTTAGTAATGAAAGGTTATGTCATATTCTTTATCAAACTGAGGTGGAGTGATTTTTTTTTTTAAAAAAAGCATTAATAGGAGAAAGGCTGTACCATGGTGGACTAAGGAGCGTGCAAAGACAATTCGGTAGGAAAATAAGGCATTCAGGAAAGTTCAGAAGTATCAGTCTCCTAGTGATCTTGTTGAGTATAAAAAGGCATGGGCCGTGGTGAGGAAAGAGTGTGAAGGTTGCAAAAGTGGTGGTGGTCATGTTGAGATAATATTGGAAGGGATATTAAGTTTGGAGATGTTTGAGGAATGATTAAAATGGGGTATTCATAGGGATCATAATATTCCGGTATTGATTAATGAGGGTAAAATGAATATACCCTGGTATGTTGGAAGTCAGCTGTAGCAATTGATATAGAGTTTTCTTTGTGTGAATTTAAAAGGCTGTTATTAATACAGGTCAGATGTCTCCAAGAAAGGATGGTATATGTTATTGTATGATTAGACATATGACTTGTAAACTCTTGAGATAATATTCAATTTTTTGAATTGTACTTGGAGGTTAAGACATTTTCCTTCTTCATGGAAAGTGGCAGTAGTAGTGTCTATTCTGAAAACATGGGAGCTCTCCATCTGATCCTACTAGCTATAAGCCTATATTTTTAACGGCTCATTTATAGAAACATAGGGAACTATGGTAATCGAGCATTTGAGTGATACTTTGGAAAAGAGAAGTGATACAGCATTTTATCAGAGTGGATTTCAAATGGGTAGAATGAAATTGGGTTCAGTTTTATGTTTGGAAGGTGATATTAGGCATGCTGCTGAGGCCTCCGTTGGTCAGAGTCGACCATGGATGTTGTGTCCTAGCTGTCTAGATACACAAGCCTGGGAAGTACGATATGGAGAGCAAGCTGTTGCTCATGTAGCAAGCTCCCCCTCTTCACCCTACTGATGAACCCAACAGGAACAGCAGAGACCAATACAGTTGGGCACCAGCAGTGTCGCAGGAGTTGCCAGTCAGTGTTGAACTCAACGTATGACTGCCTTAGGGACTCCAGCTCTGGATTTAACTCCCAAAGCCTTTCTCGTGAGTGGGTGTAGCTGCAAGGCAGCGGAGGTTTGAGATCAGTATTTTCCTTCTCCTAGATGAGCTGCCAACCACGGTTGGCAAGCCCCATCTGCCTGAAGTGACTAGTTTTAAGGTGCCAGTAACCCTTTCTCCTGTCAGTTTTAACTGTTCTGCAGGACTTAGTAGCTAAGCACACGTGAAGGCCAGGAGCTGGACTTGATTGTCAAAAGCTATTTGAGGTGCACGCCATTGGGAGCATTTAATAGGTAGTGGCAGCTTGTCCCCACTATCACTCCCGGCTATAACAACCTTAAGGAACCTGATATTAGGAAAGCACAGGCAAAGAAAGAAGTTGTAATAGAAGTATTTTTGATATTGAAAAGGCATATGATATGTTATGGAAGGAAGGACCATTGATTAAATTATGGAAATTAGGAGGGGGAGATTGGATAATTTCACCCATATCTATGCAGATGAGGGTGGGCCAGTTATATTTGGATTTTTGAGATAGAGAATGGGACCCCATAAGACAGTATTTGTAGCCCTTTATTATCTAATATTAATGATATTTTTTTCTGAGATGGGTACTAGGGTGGGTAAATCACTAAATGTGGATGATGGAGCTTTATAGATTAGAGGTCGAAATTTCAATTTTACTGTGTATAGGATGCAATTAGCAATTAATAAGGTTGAACAGTAAGCAAATAGATGAGGATTTAAGCTTTCAGCAGCTAAAACGCAAGTTATGGGTTTCTCAAATAGGATTAATTAATTGATTTGAAATTTTCTGGTCAAACTCTTGTAGTATCAGAGGTAAGATTTCCAGGAATGTGGATGGATAATAAGCTGACATGCAAGCATCAGTAAAATAACAAATAAATGTAAAGGAACATTAACTCAGGAGTCTCAGGGGTGCTACACGAAAATCTTTGTTGACTATTTATATTTGTTTAATTAGATCTGTTCTTGATTATGGCTCTTTGGCTTAAGGACCAGCTTCATCTTCAACTTTCAAACATTTGGATGTGACGCAAGCACAAGCTTAAAGATTGTGTTTCGCTGCAGTAAGGTCACCCCATTTGGGCTTTACTGGTTGAAATGGGACGATTATCCTAACAATTGCAAAGGCTGAAGTTGATGTTTACGTACCAGATTAATTTGAAACAATCATCTTGTGTGTTGGAGGACTGTTGGGGCAATCACAAGAAAAGTGTTTTTAGTTTTGAGTGGCTGGGCTCTTATCACACTAGGAATATAGGTTTGTTGAATTATGCAATATGTCCCACTGTAGCTTTCTCGGTAACCTCACCTTGGTTTTTCTCCCCAATGACTTCAGTTGATTTTAGGTTACAGGATTTAATAAAGTCTAAGAGTTCTGTTAATGTCTGAAAGTCTGTTGGTTCATCAGTATATTAAGTAAAATTATTATGATGTGTTAACCATTTTTACAGATGTATCATAAGGTAATTTAACTAGGAACGTTGATGTGACTGTTTTTGTGCCTGAAGTACAAGTAACAATAAAGAAACGACTTCCCAGCCATTTATCAGTATATACAGCCGAATTGGTTGCCATCATTTTAGGCTTACAGTGGGTGGAGGAAATTTGCCCATGTAAAGTTGTAATTTGTTCAGATTCCTTTTCGGTTTTGATGAGTCTTAAAACAGCCATTCTCACAGGTGGTCAGATTTACTGTTGAAATCTCATCAAACATTATTTCATATACAAAGTATGGGTTTATATGTCTTCTTTTTCTGGGTCCCTGCAAATAGAGGTGGTGAGGGGAGTGAGCAGGTTGATTGTTTAGCTAAAAAAGCTGTTAAAAGTTCAACTGTGGATATTGATCTTCCACTTAGCAAATCAGAAGCTAAAGGGTTGGTGGGGTTAAGAATTAAAGACTTGTGAGAAAATGGGCATAAGGGGACACACCTTTACAGAATACATAAAACTGCTGGGTTTATGGGAGAAGGGGTAAAACAAGAAGGGAATTAATTATATTGACACAACATACAATTGAGCATACTATTCCTTTTACTTTGTTGGAAAACATCACTCTGGGGTGTCTCGGTTTTGTCATCATTATGAAACAGTTGAACACATTCTTTTACAATGTGAAACATACAAGGTTGAAAGAAATCAAATGCAGGCTTCAGTGCTACATTTGAGGATTGACAGTTTTCATTTTAAAACTTTATTAAGTTATGGAAGTGACCTTAACTTAATTCACAGTATTGTCTTTCATCACATACATTCTTAAGAGATTGTTGGGGTGATTTAGTTTTCATTTGATAAAAAAGTTGTAATGGTTTTATTTCCCAGTTCTCTATACCACACTCTAGTCCGGTTGGTGATGGGAATGTGCCTTTAAGTTAGACTGCCGACTGCTATAAAAAGCTAGAAGAGTGTGTGCCTTTATTTATTTGATATGTAGTTGTACAAAAACAACAAAATAGATCATCCATGATGAAATGGCAGAAAGCTCCCCGGGGCCCGGGTACAGATGGTGGATCTGAGAGAGGGGGAAAGGACCAGGATTGTCCTGAGGTACAGAGCCACAGTGTGTCTGGAGCTCACAGTAATTGTCCCTCAGTCACAGTTCAATGATACTGGTGCCGATGAACCGCCTCCCCACCCGCCCAGAGCCCCGCTCTTACCTGCTATACTGATGACAACACAGAGCTAGGAGTACAAGTGCACAGTTCACTGAAAGCAGTTACACAAGTGGATACTGTGGTGAAAGCAGCTTTTGGCATCCTGGCTTTCATGACTCAGGCATCAGGTTTAGGAGTAAGTACATTATGTTATAGTTATATAATTTACTGTCGAGTCCACTCTTGGAATATTGGAGTAATGGAGTCAGAGAAAAGTACAGCACAGAACCAGTCCCTTTGGCTCATCTAGTCCATGCTGAACAATTTAAACTGAATACTCCTATTGACCTGCATCATAACCATCTCTCCATACCCCTCTATCTATGTACCTATCCAAACTTTTCTTAAAGCATTGAAACCAAGCTCAGCTGCACATCTGCACTGGCAGCTGGCTCCACACCCTCATGACCAACTGAGTGAAGTTTCCCTTCATGTTCCCCTTAAACTTTTCACCTTTCACCCTTAATCCATGACCTCCAGATGTAGTCCCACCCAACCTCTAAAAAAAAATACTTTAAAAAAGCCCTCTGTAGCATTCAAGAAATTTCCCCTCTTGGAATTCAGAACCAAACTGATTTTCCCAATCTACCTGTATACTAAAATCCTCCCTGACTATTGTAACATTGCCCTTTTGGCAAAATTTGTAGACCACACCTTTACTTGTTTCAGGTCCTGTATACAACTCCCATCAGTGTCTTTTCACCCTTGTAGTTCCTTAGCTCGATCCAAAAATGATTCAATACCTTCCAATCCTGTCACCTCTTTCTAACAATTTACTTTCTGTATCACCCCTCTGCCTTCCTGCCTGTCCTTTCAATACAGTGTATATCCTTGGACACTAAGCTCCCATCTATAATATTCTTTCAGCCATGATTCAGTAATGCCTACAACATCATACATTTCAATCTGTAACTGTGCTACAAGTTCATCTACCATATTTCACACACTGCGCGCATTTAAATATAACGCCTTCAATTTTGTATTCACCCATTTCGATTTTGTCCACCTTTAACGTTACAACTTATCCTGTTGACTGCAATTTTGCCCTATCATCAGCCTCTCACTACACATTGCCTGTTGTAAACCAACCACCTCATCTTCAGCACTATGTCTCTGGTTTCCGTCGCCTGCCAAATTAGTTTAAAACCCCCCAAAGTAGTTTTGAGAAAGTAGAGAGGCTACAGAAGGACTTCGACAGATTCGGAGACTGGGTAAAGAAGTGACAGATAGAATACAATGTCATGCACTTTAGTAGATGAAATGAAAGAGTTGAGCATCCTCGAAATGGCAAGAAAATACAAAATCCCTGTATTAAAATACAAAAAACTGAGGTGTAAAGGGACTTGGGAGTCCTTATGAAGGATTCCCTAAAGGTTAGTTTGCAGGTTGAGCCTGTAGTGAGGAAGGCAAATGCAATGTTAGCAGTTATTTCAAGCTGACTAGAATATAAAAGCAAGGATGTAATGTTGAAACTTTATAAAGCACTGCTGAGGCATCACTTGGAGTATTATGAGCCTCTAGTGCACTAAAACCGGAGAGGGTTCAAAGAAGATTCCAAAAAAATAACTCCAGGATTGAATAGCTTGTCAGATCAAGAACTTTGATGGTCTAGGCTTGTATTCACTGGAATTCAGAAGAATTGAGCGGTGACTTAAACCTTCTCCGTTACCACGGGTGCCATTGAAGCAGTGGGTGTGGATATTTCCACACCCTCTTGGAAAAATCCATAAGGGAACAGGCCACTTTTCCAATCATCCTTACCATTATAATGTGTCACCTCATAGCTAAATCACCCCAATCGACATTACCATCATTGTCAGTTTTCATACCAAAAGCACATATCACTCTCCCTGAGCTGAGAATTGGCACTGCAGATTTTCAATCTGTTTTAAACACTCAATATGATCGGCACTGCCTTTCTTCTCAGCTGCCAATTTCTGCATGACATTCATTGCAATCCTGATACTGAGTTTTCCATCTTTCTAATTCTGTATTCACCTGTTTACACTCCTCTTCAGTTTTCTCCTTTTCTCTTGTTAAGCATTCACAGTGCACCTGAGACTGACTCGTGTATCAAAATCTCCTGACCCTACTCCCTCAGGAATTAATTTTCTTTCCTCTCTCTCTCCAAATCATCCCGACACACACGTAATTCCTCTGGCTGTTACTGTTTTCTCTCTTCAGTTCAATTAGATCTTCCAGCATACACCAATTAGAAAAGCTTTTTTAGTCTCTTGTAATTCCTTTTCATATACGGTTTTCCACAATGCTTTCCCCTGGGTCCCTGATCTTCACTCTCAATTTTTTCTATCTACTCTTCATGGTCGGGCTACTTCCTTAATATCTAACTATGAAAGGAATCTCTCCAATCCTCCGAAAACCCTGGGTTCTTTCGTCCTTTCCTTTCCCAATTTTAATATCCTAGTGGGTGGTTCAACTCAAAACTAGGGTCCAAGACAACTATTTTTCTTTCTGGGTGCACCACAGGATGCCAAAATATGTAGGCCATTCATCAACTTAACTAGGTTTGGAAACACAGTCTGCAACTCTTAATTAATCGAAGTTCGTACAAACAACAACATAACTATTTTGATCCCAAGGCCAAAAACTTAACACATGAATTTGACAGTTTCCTCTGTACCAATGTTCACTCAGACCACTTCTTGAATTTATAACACTGAAACAATGGATCTCCCAATGGCCAACTGATCGATGAATTATTTTACTAGTACCTGGCTTGGGAGCTCTTCCTTCCAATAGTTAGTTTCTGCAGTTATCACGCTTTTGCATTTGAAACTGCGAACTTTCTAAACACTTATCAGTTCAAATGCTCAACCTCATTCTTATTTTCTTGAGTTAATCTGACTGACCTATAACAGATTCCCATTGGATGTAGTCTAAGGGCTACACAACTTCATGCCTTACAGTGGTGGTAGAAAGTATGTGACCCCTGTAGAATTTTCTCTATTTCTGCATAAATATGACATAAAATGTGATCAGATCACACAGTCCTAAAACTAGATAAATAGAACCCAATTATATAAATAACACAATAAAAATATTATACTTCTCCATTTATTTATTAGAAAAATGATCCAATATTCCATGTATTTGTTGGAGAAAGTATGTGAACCTCTGGGGTAATACCTCCTACAAAAGGTATTTGGAGTCAGGTGATTTGGAATCAATGAGATGAGTTTGGAGGTGTGGGTTATAGAGGTGCCCTGCCCTATAAAAAAGACACACAAAGTCAGGTTACTGACAGAGCCTGCTCTTCTCAAGAAAGATCTGTTTATGTGCACCATGCCTCGATCAAAACAACTTTCAGAGGGCCTTAGAAGAGGAACTGTACAGATGCGTTAAGCTGAAAAAGGATACAAAAGTATTTCTAAAGACCTGAGTGTTCATCAGTCTACAGTAATAGAAATTGTCTATAAATGGAGGAAACTCAGTGTTATTGCTACTCTCCCTAGGAGTGGGTATCCTGCAAAGATCACACCAAGAACACAACGCGCAGTGCTGAAGGAGGTGAAAAAGAGCCCAAGGGTAACAATAAAAGACCTGCAGAAATCTCTAGAACTTGCTGAAGTCTCTGTTCATGTGCCCACTGTAAGAAAAACACAAAGCAAGAATGGTGTTCATGGAGGAAGGACACCACAGAGGAAACCACTGCTCTCCAAAAAAAAATTGTTGCACGTCTCAAGTTTGCAAAAGACCACCTGGATGTTCTACAACACTTCTCGGACAACGTTCTGTGGACAGATGAGATAAAAGTTGATTTTTTTGGCAGAAATAAACATTGATATGTTTGGAGGGAAAAGGGCACCAAAATCTCATCCCAACTGTGAAGCATGGTGGAAGGAGCATCATGGTTTGGGGCTGCTTTGTTGTCTCAGGACCTGAACAGCTTGCAATCATTGAGGGATCAAGACATTTTATGGGAGAATATTAGAGTAGCAGTCTGCCACCAGAAGCTTAATAGAAGTTGGATAATGCAACCAGACAATGATTCCAAAGAGTAAATCAACTATAGAATGGTTTAAAAAGAAGAAAATCTGCGTTTTGGAATGGCTGACCTTAATCCTATAGAAATGTTGTGGAAGGACCTGAAACAAGCAGTTCACGCTAGGAAGCCCACCAACATCCCAGAGTGGAAGCAGTTTTGTAAGGAGGAATGGCCTAAAATTCCTCCAAGCGGATGTGCAGGACTCATCAAAAGTTACTGGAAACATTTGGTTGAAGTTATTGCTGTTCATGGGGGTCACACCTGTTACTGAAAGCAAAGGCTCACATGCTTTTCCAACAAATACATGTAACACTGGATCATTTTTCTCAATAAATAAATGAACAGGTATAATGTTTTTGTGCTATTTATTTAATTGGGACTCTATCTAGTTTTAGGACTTACATGAAGATCTGATCACATTTTAGGTCATATTTATACAGAAATAGAGAAAATGCAAGGGTTCACAACTTTCTAGCACCACTGTAGGTGACTTCTTTAACTCCCTTCAATTCTGGTTCATAACAGTCAAACTGAATTACACTGGACTGAGATAACTTCTGCAAACCTGCAATTGTATGTAATATACGGCTTATCTAAGAATGACCTCAGGTTTAGCAGTTCAATTGCAGAAACTCCTTGTATCCATGTGCAATTCCTCTGATTAGGTTATCCCAGAGCAAGAATCAGTTCATCAAACAGTTCACAAAACGAATGTTACAGAGCAGGTTCAAAAATAGCAGTCTCCATTTCTTTGACACGACAAGAACAAAGATAATTGGTTTGTCTTCTTCCTCTGTCCTCGACCCATTCAAGTTTGATGTTTTCTTCCATATTTTAATCACTTTCTGGCCAAAAGTGGTGATACACAGCCTTTTAAAAGCAGTGAAAATAACCCATAACGTTGAAATGTGCAGGGAGTACAGAGGTTAACTACCAACGTCATTCTTCCTCGGTCCATAGATTTGATGGACGAACATGTCAAAGATAACTGCAATCAGCTTATCTTCTTCAGTCTGCTGAAAGGCATGCAGGAAATTGAAACTCTTCACCCACAGAGTGGTGACTGTTTGGAACCCATCACTACAGGGAATGTGATAGGTCAACAGCAAGGATGGATTTAAATGGACTGTTGTAGAACAGAAACACAAGTAGGGACCAGCTGGGCTGAGTTGACTCCTGACTGTACACTAAGCGTGTTGTAGATTCACTAAGTACCCAAGACAGAATTTAAAATAGAACTGATTAATTTGTCACAGATCCAGAATATTAAACTCTAGTCCCATTAAAGGTGAACATCAGCAGAAGAAACTTCTCCCATGCCCAGTGACCAGGGTGCAGAACCGGGTTTGATGAACAGCAGCAATAATTGCAGAGTTCAACACCAACAGTCACTTTTGAACTTGCCTCTGGACTCAGCAACTGTGATGGTTCAATATCTGGCATACAGCTTATTTAAACTTTCTCTCCAGTGTGAAATCGATAGTGCGCCACAAGGTTAGATTGCCGAGTGAACCTCTTCCCACATTCAGAGCAGTTGAATGGCCTCTCCCCAGTATGAACTCGCTGATGCGTCTGTAGGTTGAATGACCGGGTGAATCTCTTTCCACAGTATGAACATGTGAACGGCCTCTCCCCAGTGTGAACTCGCTGGTGTACCAGTAGGTCAGATGATTGAGTGAATCTCTTCCCACATACTGAACAGGTGAACGGCCTCTCTCCGGTGTGAACTCGTTGGTGCGTCTGTAGATGAGATGACCTAGTGAATCCCTTTCCACACACAGAACAGTTGAATGGCCTCTCTCCTGTGTGAACTCGCTGGTGTCTCTGTAGGTTGAATGATCGAGTGAATCCCTTCCCACAGTCTGAGCACGTGAACGGCATCTCCCCAGTGTGAACTGACTGGTGTTTCAGTAGGTCAGATGACTGAGTGAATCCCATCCCACAATCAGAGCAAATGAACGGCATTGCCCCAGTGTGATCTCACTGGTGTGTCCGAAGGTCAGATGGGTGAGAGAATCCCTTCCCAAAGTATTCTATCAATTCACCAAGTCAGATGTCAGACGTAGTGAATCCCTGGTACAATCAATGCAGTTAAAGAACTGATCTTCAGTGAACAAACACTGGTGTGTTCACAGCAACACATTTCCAGCTGGAAGCATCTCCAAGAATCAAAAACTGATCGGTGCCACAAGTCTGGTCAGCGACAGCAAAACTGACGCATAGTTGTGTTTGAGATTCCTGAGCACAATTTGTTGCCGTTTCTAACCTGTAAAAAAAAATTACAAAGGCATCAATGGGTGAAGAACATCATTTCAGAGGAGATGATTTAGTCTCTACGCATTACAGCAAGGTTCAACCGACTCAGGGAAAGGAATCATCTTCAAATTGGGCACGGTGCAACATCTGCACTGACCATGAAATTATCTGACAGTCTTCTTGTCTGTATATGAAAGGGCATTTCAACCCGTCTTTAATCTGTGACTTAAGTCTGATTATCTCCGTTGCATTATTCACTGTTCTCTCCAAGCTGTACAGGGAGATCCATCTGCTTCCATTCCCTCCCCCTGCACTTTCAAACACGCCCTATGAACTAGCAGAGAAAGCGCAGGTAGTGTCACCCATGGCTGCCTCTTTACCCAGAAACGCCCACAACGCGATTCGATCCCAGCGATGCGCATGCGCCACATAAATGGCGCCAGCTCCTAATCAGAAGTAAGCTCCGGGGCTCGGGGCCGGATTGTGGGGCTGAGAGAAAGGGAGAGGATCAAGACTGTGCAGAGATGCGGAGCTACGGTATGTCCCGAGCTCACAGTAACTGTTCTCAATCGCGGTTCAGATGCCAATGAAGCTCCCATCCAGAGCCCCACTCCTACCTGCTGCCGATCGGTTGAAACCTTTTGTCAGCTGAGCGCATGCGCACTTCTCCGTAATGCTCTGCAAACTTTACGCATGCGCATTTGATTGTTTGGGCTTCAGTTTCTGCAGAAATGGTAGTACTACCATAGCCACCCAGAATGTTTTCACCCTGGATTAGTCATTCGCTCTGATACTATGTATATTTGTCTTTGTGGGTAGCAAGAAGGTTTGTTTCATATGATGCCCTTTCCATCCGCTGCTCTGCTTTTGGAATCTGGTATTTGAAGAAGCAGAGGGGAAATAATAGGGAGTCATAAAAGTGAATGCCCACTCAAAATTTTCCCCCGAGAGGAATAAGAAGGCTGATGAATTAGCGGGGTAAGGTGCTTTTAATGGGTAGGATGGGCAGCCGCAAATTAGGGAGATGGGAAAGCAGAAGGAACAGCTAGTTAAGCGGAACAAGCGCTACACATGCCCTTACACTTCCTCCCTCACCACCATTCAGGGCCCCAGACAGTCCTTCCAGGTGAGGTGACACTTCACCTGTGAGTTGGCTGGGGTGATATACTGCATCCGGTGCTCCCGATGCGGCCTTCTATGTATTGGCGAGACCCAACGCAGACCGGGAGATCGTTTCGCTGAACACCTAAGCTCTATCCGCCAGAGAAAGCAGGATCTCCCAGTGGCCACACATTTTAATTCCATGTCCCATTCCCATTCTGATATGTCTATCCACGGCCTCCTCTACTGTAAAGATGAAGCCACACTCAGGTTGGAGGAACAACACCTTATATTCTGTCTGGGTAGCCTCCAACCTGATGGCATGAATATTGACTTCTCTAACTTCTGTTAATGCCCCTCCTCCCCTTCACACCCCATTCCTTATTTATTTATTTTATATATTTTTTATTTTTTCCCACTTTTTTTTCCTCTTTTTTTTCTCCCTCTGTCCTTCTCACTATAACTCCTTGCCTGCTCTCCACCCTCCGAGCTCCCCTCCCCCCCACTTTCTCCCCTGGCTTCCTGTCCCATGATCCTCTCCCTTCTCCAGCTCTTAGATCCACCCCACCTCCTCCTGTCTTCTCCTATCATTTCGGATCTCCCCCTCCCCTCCCACTTTTAAATCTCTTACTAGCCCTTCTTTCAGTTAGTCTTGATGAAGGATCTCGGCCCGAAACGTCGACCGTACCTCTTCATAGAGATGCTGCCTGGCCTGCTGCGTTCACCAGCAACTTTAATGTGTGTTGCTTGAAATTCCAGCATCTGCAGATTTCCTTGTGTTTAAGCTGGTTAAGGTTATGGATTTAACCAAGGAGCAGAAGAAAGATAAAGATTTTTTAAAAATTAATAGAAAGAGCAGGGTCAGAAATAATACGAAGAGCACAAGGGTGTACATGTTAACGATGGAGTGATCCTCTATGAAGGGAAGTTTGTGGTCCCAGAGGGAGAAAGAAATCTGATGATCTACCGGTACCATGATTTATGGGGACACCAGGACACCAAAAGCACCCTGGAAAAGATAAAGGGGGTGTGTTTACTGGCCTAGGATGAAGGATGACATGGAACACTATATCAAGAATTGCTTGATCTGTGCACAATATTATCCTGATAGAAATGTAAAGATTAGGAGCCCTCTGACATACCAGACTAGTGAAAAGCCACGGACCAATTTGCATATAGATTATGTTGGACCCTTGCCACCCACCCCAGGAGGGAACAAATCTATTCTTGTAGTGGTAGATACTTTCACCAAGCGGATGGAAGCTTTCCCAACTAAGAGAATCATGATTAACACCACTGCAAATACCTTATTGAAACGGGTCTTTACTCGCTGGGGATTACCCCGGAGTATAGAATTGGATTAAAGAACACATTTTGCAGTCCAGTTAATGCAAGATGTCAGAGAACTTTTAGGAGAGATTTCATCTACCCTTTTGACCACAGTCTAATGGAATTGTGGAAAGGATGAATCAAACACCAAAAAATATGGAAAGGGCACAAAGGGTCATGGGTAAGAATTTCTGTCAAAGTTCACAAGACATATCAGCAGAATGAGGCCATTTGGACTAGCGAGACTTCTCCACCATTCAATTATAGCTGTTCTTTTTTCCCCTCCTCAGCCCCACTAACTATAATCTTTGATGCTGTATCCAATCAAGAACCAATCGAGAACCAATCGAGCTCTGTCTTAAATACCCCCAACAAACTTGCCTGGGCTCCACAGCTGCCTGTGGGAATAAATTCCACAAGTTCACCACCATCTGGCTAAGGAACCATTTAAATGGCCCTGGTGTGCTCTTTGTTGGAGAACTGGGAGACCCAGAGTCTCCCGGGAAACTACATCTGCACAAAATGCATCCGGCTGCAGTTCCTTGAAGACCGTGTTAGGGATCTGGAGCTGCAACTGGATGACCTTCGGCTTGTACGGGAGAGCAAGGTAATAACTGATCAAAGTTACAGGGAAGTAGTCACCCCGAAGTTGCAGAAGGCGAGTAGCTGGGTGACTGTCAGGAGAAATGTGAATAGGCAGTTAGAGCAGAGCACCCCTGTGGCCATTCCCCTCAAAAACAAATATACCACTTTGGATAGTTTTGTGGAGGATGACCTCCGGGGAGAATGCCACGGCGACCGGGTTACAGGCACTGAGCATGAGTCTGTGGTGCAGAAGGGAAAGAGAGAGTAGGGAACAGTAGTTACAGGGAACTCAGTAGTGAGGGGAACAGACAGGAGATTCTGTGGATGTGAACGGGACACCCGGATGGTATGTTACCTCCCAGGTGCCAAGGTCAGGGATGTATCCAATCGCATCCACAACATTTTGGGGGGGGGGGACAGCTAAATGTCTTGGTATATATTGGTACCAATGACATAGGAAGGAAAAGCAATGAGGTCCTGAAAAGAGAATTTAGAGATCCAGGTGGAAAGCTGAGAAGCAGGTCCTACCAGTTAGTAATTTCTGGATTGCTACCTGTGCCATGTGCCAGTGAGGGTAGAAACAGGATGATTTGGCAGATAAATGCGTGGCTGAGAAGTTGGTGCGGGGGGCAAGGCTTCAGGTTCTTGAATCATTGGGATCTCTTCTGGGGGAGGTATGACCTGTTCAAAAGTGATGGGTCGCACCTGAACCCAAGGGGGACCAATATTCTCGCGGGCAGGTTTGTTAGAGCTGCTGGGGAGGGTTTAACCTAACTTGGCAGGGGGATGCAAACCAGAGTGAAGGGACTCCAGAAAGGATGGATGGTAAAAAAGTAAAGATAGCGTGCAGTCAGATTGTCAGGAAGGGCAGGCAGGTGATGGGACAGTTGCAGCCAACAGGCTGAGTATCAAATCAATAGGGATGCAGAGTCAGAAAGGATGGCAAATATGGTACTCAAGGTGTTGTATCTAAATGCACATAGTATAAGAAATAAGGTGGATGATCTTGTTGCACTAGATTGCCAGGTATGATGTTGTGGCCATCACTGAATTATGGCTGAAGGATGGTTGTAGTTGGGAGCTGAATGTCATAGGTTACACACTGTATCAGTGGAGTAGGAAGGTTGGCAGAAGGGTGGCGTGGCTCTGCAGGTAAAATATGGCATCAGATTAGTAGAAAATGTGACATAGGATCAAAAGGATCACAAGGATTGAATCTTTGTGGGTTGAGTTAAGAAACTGCAAGGGTAAAAGGACTCTGATGGCAGTTTTCCAGGCCTCCCAACAGTGACTGAAATAGAAAAGGGGAGTCAAAAGGGCAATGTTATGTTAGTCATGGGAGATTTTAACATGCAGCTCGATTGGGAAAATAGGTTGGTAATGGATCTCAAGAGAGTGAGTTTGTTGAATGCCTAAGAGAGAGAATTTTAGAGCAGTTTGCCGTTGAGCCTACGAGGGAATCAGCGATATTGGATTGGGTGTTATGTTATGAGCAGGAGGCGATTAGGGAGCTTAAGGTAAAAGAACCCTGAGGAACCAGTGATCACAATATGATCGTGTTCAACTTGAAATTTGATAGGGAGAAAGTAAAGTATGATGTAGCAGTATTTCAGTGGAGTAAGGGAAATTACAGTGGTATGAGAGAGCAACACACATAAAAGTTGCTGGTGAACACAGCAGGCCAGGCAGCATCTCCAGGAAAAGGTACAGTCGACGTTTCATAGAACATAGAACAGTACAGCATACTACAGGCCATCAATACTACAGGTCAATACTACAGGCATACTACAGGCCATCAATACTACAGGTCATCAATCAGTACAGCATACTACAGGCCCACAATGTTGTGCCGACCCTCAAACCCTGCCTCCCATATAAGACCCCACCTTAAATTCCTCCATATACCTGTGCCGATAGGCTGGTCCTGGACTTATTTCATAATTTACTGGCATAATTTACATATTACTATTTAATTATTTATGGTTCTATTACTATTTATTATTTATGGTGCAACTGTAATGAAAACCAATTTCTCCCTGGGATCAATAAACTATGACTATGACTATGTCTAGAAGTCTCTTAAACTTCACTAGTGTATCTGCCTCCACCACTGACTCAGGCAGTGCATTCCACGCACCAACCACTCTCTGAGTAAAAAACCTTCCTCTAATATCCCCCTTGAACTTCCCACCCCTTACCTTAAAGCCATGTCCTCTTGTATTGAGCAGTTTTGCCCTGGGGAAGAGGCGCTGGCTATCCACTCTATCTATTCCTCTTATTATCTTGTACACCTCTATCATGTCTCCTCTCATCCTCCTTCTCTCCAAAGAGTAAAGCCCTAGCTCCCTTAATCTCTGATCATAATGCATACTCTCTAAACCAGGCAGCATCCTGGTAAATCTCCTCTGTACCCTTTCCAATCCTTCCACATCCTTCCTATAGTGAGGCGACCAGAACTGGACACAGTACTCCAAGTGTGGCCTAACCAGAGTTTTATAGAGCTGCATCATTACATCGCGACTCTTAAACTCTATCCCTCGACTTATGAAAGCTAACACCCCATAAGCTTTCTTAACTACCCTATCCATCTGTGAGGCAACTTTCAGGGATCTGTGGACATGTACCCCCAGATCCCTCTGCTCCTCCACACTACCAAGTATCCTGCCATTTACTTTGTACTCTGCCTTGGAGTTTGTCCTTCCAAAGTGTACCACCTCACACTTCTCCGGGTTGAACTCCATCTGCCACTTCTCAGCACACTTCTGCATCCTATCAATGTCTCTCTGCAATCTTTGACAATCCTCTACACTATCTACAACACCACCAACCTTTGTATCGTCTGCAAACTTGCCAACCCACCCTTCTACCCCCACATCCAGGTCGTTAATAAAAATCATGAAAAGTAGAGGTCCCAGAACAGATCCTTGTGGGACACCACTAGTCACAATCCTCCAATCTGAATGTACTCCCTCCACCACGACCCTCTGCCTTCTGCAGGCAAGCCAATTCTGAATCCACCTGGCCAAACTTCCCTGGATCCCATGCCTTCTGACTTTCTGAATAAGCCTACCGTGTGGAACCTTGTCAAATGCCTTACTAAAATCCATAAAGATCACATCCACTGCACTACCCTCATCTAAATGCCTGGTCACCTCCTCAAAGAACTCTATCAGGCTTGTTAGACATGATCTGCCCTTCACAAAGCCATGCTGACTGTCCCTGATCAGACCATGATTCTCTAAATGCCCAGAGATCCTATCTCTAAGAATCTTTTCCAACAGCTTTCCCACCACAGATGTAAGGCTCACTGGTCTATAATTACCCAGACTATCCCTACTACCTTTTTTGAACAAGGTGACAACATTTGCCTCCCTCCAGTCCTCTGGTACCATTCCCGTGGACAACAAGGACATAAAGATCCTAGCCAGTGGCTCAGCAATCTCTTCCCTCGCCTCGTGGAGCAGCCTGGGGAATATTCCGTCAGGCCTCGGTGACTTATCCATCCTAATGTATTTTAACAACTCCAACACCTCCTCTCCCTTAATATCAACATGCTCCAGAACATCAACCTCACTCATATTGTCCTCACCATCATCAAGTTCCCTCTCATTGGTGAGTACCGAAGAGATGTATTCCATAAGACCATAAGACAAAGGAGCAGAAGTAGACCATTCGGCCCATCGAGTCTGCTGCGCCATTTTATCATGAGCTGATCCATTTTATCCTATTTAGTCCCACTGCCCCGCCTTCTCACCATAACCTTTGATGCCCTGGCTACTCAGATACCTATCAATCTCTGCCTTAAATACATCCAATGACTTGGCCTCCACTGCTGCCCGTGGCAACAAATTCCATAGATTCACCACCCTCTGACTAAAAAAATTTTTTCGCATTTCTGTTCTGAAAGGGCGCCCTTCAATCCTGAAGTCATGCCCTCTCGTACTAGACTCCCCCATCATGGGAAACAACTTTGCCACATCCACTCTGTCCATGCCTTTTAACATTTGAAATGTTTCTATGAGGTCTCCCCTCATTCTTCTAAACTCCAAGGAATACAGTCCAAGAGCAGACAAACGTTCCTCATATGTTAACCTTCTCATTCCCGGAACCATTCTAATGAATCTTCTCTGTACCCTCTCCAACGTCAGCACATCCTTTCTTAAATAAGGAGACCAAAACTGCCCACAATACTCCAAGTGAGGTCTCACCAGCGCCTTATAGAGCCTCAACATCACATCCCTGCTCCTATACACTATTCCTCTAGAAATGAATGCCAACATTGCATTCGCCTTCTTCACTACCGACTCAACCTGGAGGTTAACTTTAAGGGAATCCTGTACGAGGACTCCCAAGTCCCGTTGCATCTCAGAACTTTGAATTCTTTCCCCATTTAAATAATAGTCTGCCCATTTATTTTTTCTGCCAAAGTGCATAACCATACACTTTCCAACATTGTACTTCATTTGCCACTTCTCTGCCCATTCTTCCAATCTATCCAAGTCTCTCTGCAGACTCTCCATTTCCTCAGCACTACCGGCCCCTCCACCTATCTTCGTATCGTCAGCAAACTTAGCCACAAAGCCATCTATTCCATAATCCAAATCGTTGATGTACAATGTAAAAAGAAACGGCCCCAACACTGATCCCTGTGGAACACCACTGGTAACCGGCAGCCAACCAGAATAGGATCCCTTTATTCCCACTCTCTGTTTCCTGCCAATCAGCCAACGCTCTATCCACGTATGTAACTTTCCTGTAATTCCATGGGCTCTTATCTTGTTAAGTAGCCTCATGTGTGGCACCTTGTCAAAGGCCTTCTGAAAATCCAAATATACAACATCCACTGCATCTCCCTTGTCTAGCCTACTGGTAATTTCCTCAAAAAATTGTAATAGGTTTGTCAGGCAGGATTTTCCTTTAAGGAATCCATGCTGAGTTCTGCCTATCTTGTCATATGCCTCCAGGTACTCTGTAACCTCATCCTTGACAATCGACTCCAACAACTTCCCAACTACCGACGTCAAGCTAGCAGGTCTATAATTTCCTTTTTGCTTCCTTGCCCCCTTCTTAAATAGCGGAGTGACATTTGCAATCTTCCAGTCTTCCGGAACCATGCCAGAATCTATCGACTTTTGAAAGATCATCGCTAATGCCTCCACAATCTCAAAAAGCTACTTCCTTCAGAACACGAGGGTGCATTCCATCTGGTCCAGGAGTTTTATCTACCTTTAGCCTATTCAGCTTCCTGAGTACTTTCTCTGTCGTAATTGTGACTGCACACACTTCTCTTCCCTGCCACCCTTGAGTGTCCGGTATCCTGCTGTCTTCCTCAGTGAAGACTGATGCAAAATACTTGTTCAGTTCCTCTGCCATCTCCTCATCTCCCATTACAATTTCTCCAGTATCATTTTCTATCGGTCCTATATCTACTCTCACCTGTCTTTTACTCTTTATATACTTGAAAAAGCTTTTAGTATCCTCTTTGATATTATTTGCTAGTTTCCTTTCATAGTTAATCTTTTCTCTCTTAATGACCTTCTTGGTTTCCTTTTGTAAGGTTTTAAAGGCTTCCCAATCCTCTGTCTTCCCACTAATTTTTGCTTCCTTGTATGCCCTCTCCTTAGCTTTAACTTTGGCTTTGACTTCTCTTGTCAACCACAGTTGCATCCTTTTTCCACTCGAAAATTTCTTCTTTTTTGGAATATACCTGTCTTGCACATTCCTCATTTCTCGCATAAACTCCAGCCACTGCTGCTCTGTCGTCTTTCCCGCCAGTATCTCTTTCTAGTCAACTTTGGCCAGTTCCTCTCTCATGCCACTGTAGTTTCCTTTACTCTACTGAAACACCGACACATCAGATTTCGGCTTCTCTTTTTCTAATTTCACAGTGAACTCAATCATGTTATGATCACTGCCTCCTAAGGGTTCTTTCACCTCAATCTCTCCAATCTCCTCCGGTTCATTACACAATACCCAATCCAGTACAGCCGATCCCCTAGTGGGCTCAACAACAAGCTGTTCTAAAAAGCCATCTCGCAGACATTCTACAAATTCTCTCTCTTGAGATCCAGTGCCGACCTGATTTTTCCAATCTACTCGCATGTTAAAATCCCCCACAATTATCATAACACTGCCCTTCTGACAAGCCTTTTCTATTTCCAGTTGTAATTTGTAGTCCACATCCCTGCAGCTGTTTGGAGGCCTATAAATAACTGCCATCAGGGTCCTTTTACCCCTGCTATTCCTTAGCTCAACCCATAAAGATTCTGCACCTTCCGATCCTATATCACCTCTTTCTAATGATTTAATATCATTTCTTACCAATAAAGCCACGCCTCCCCCTCTGCCTACCTTCCTATCCTTCCGATACACCGTGTATCCTTGGACGTTCAGCTCCCAGAGACATGCATCCTTTAGCCAGGTCTCAGTGATGGCCACAATATCATACCTGCCAATCTGTAGCTGTACAACAAGATCATCCACCTTATTTCTTATGCTGCGTGCATTTAAGTACAACACCTTAAGACCAGTATTTGATACTTTTTGCTTTGATTTCACTGCAACTTTATTGCACTGCAACTCATCCCATTGAGGACCTCGCTCACTTCCACAGCCTCCAGGCACATCTTCCCACCTTTATCTCTAATTGGTCCTACCTTCATCCTGTCATCCTTTTTTTCTTCACATAATTGAAGAATGCCTTGGGGTTTTCCTTTATCCTACTCGCCAAGGCCTTCTCATGCCCCCTTCTTGCTGTTCTCAGCCCCTTCTTAAGCTCCTTTCTTGCTTTCCTATATTCCTCAATAGACCCATCTGATCCCTGCTTCCTAAACCTCATGTATGCTGCCTTCTTCCACCTGACTAGATTTTCCACCTCACTTGTCACCCATGGTTCCTTCACCCTACCATTCTTTATCTTCCTCACCGGGACAAATTTATCCCTAACATCCTGCAAGAGATCTCTAAACATCAACCACATGTCCATAGTACATTTCCCTGCAAAAACATCATCCCAATTCACACCCGCAAGTTCTAGCCTTATAGCCTCTTAATTTGCCTTTCCCCAATTAAAAATTTTCCTGTCCTCTTTGATTTTATCCTTTTCCATGATAATGCTAAAGGCCAGGGAGCGGTGGTCACTGTCCCCCAGATGCTCACCCACTGAGAGATCTGTGACCTGACCCGGTTCATTATCTAGTATTAGATCTAGTATGGCATTCCCCCCGGTCGGCCTGTCCACATACTGTGACAGCAATCCATCCTGGACACACTTAACAAACTCTGCCCCATCTAAACCCTTGGAACTAATCAGGTGCCAATCAATATTAGGGAAGTTAAAGTCACCCATGATAACAACCCTGTTATTTTTGCACCTTTCCAAAATCTGCCTCCCAATCTGCTCCTCTGTATCTCTGCTGCTACCAGGGGGCCTGTAGAATACTCCCAATAGAGTAACTGCTCCCTTGCTGTTCCTGACTTCCACCCATACTGACTCAAAAGATGATCCTGCTACATTACCCACCCTTTCTGTAGCTGTAATAGTATCCCTGACTAGTAATGCCACCCCTCTTCCTCTTTTTCCGCCCTCTCTATCCCTTTTAAAGCACTGAAATCCAGGAATATTGAGAATCCATTCCTGCCCTGGTGCCAGCCAAGTCTCTGTAATGGCCACTACATCATAATTCCATGTATGTATCCAAGCTCTCAATTCATCACCTTTGTTCCTGATGCCTGTTGCATTGAGGTATACACATTTCAGCCCTTCTATCTTACTGTCTTTACACTGTTTATTCTGCCTCTCTTTCCTCAAAGCCTCTCTATATGTTAGATCCAGCTTTACTCCATGCACTTCTTTCACTGCTCTATCGCTCTGGGTCCCATCCCCCTTGTAAATTAGTTTAAACCCTCCTGAACCATGCCAGCGAACCTACCTGCAAGGATATTGCTCCCCTTCGAGTTCAGGTGCAACCCATCCAATCTGTACAGGTCCCATTTTCCCCAGAAGAGATCCCAATGATCCAAAAATCTAAAACCCTGCTCCCTGCACCAACTCCTCAGCCACTCATTCAACTGCCATCACCTCCAATTCTTACCATCACTGTCACGTAGCACTGGCAGCAATCCTGAGAACACCACCCTTGAGGTCCTGTTCTTCAGCCTTCTGCCTAGTTCCCGAAACTCACACTTCAGGACCTCATCCCTCTTCCTGCCTATGTCATTGGTCCCAACATGTATCACGACTTCTGGTTGCTTTCCCTCTAGTACCAGGATGTCGTGCACCCAGTCAGAGACATCCCGGACCCTGGCACCTGGGAGGCAACAAACCATGCGAGTGTCCTTCTCACGTCCACAAAATCTCCTGTTTGCTCCCCTGACTATAGAGTCTCCAATGTCAACAGCTCTCCTCTTCTCTGTCCCACGCTTCTGCACCACCAGGTCAGACTCAGTGCCAGAGGCCCTACCACCATGGCTCACACCTGGTTGGTCATCCCCGCCAACAGTATCCAGGACGGTAAACTTATTATTCAGGGGAATGGCTACAGGGGTGTTCTGCACTACCTGTCTGCTCACCTTCACTTTCCCCCCTCTGACTGTCACCCAACGACCTGCTTCCGACAGCCTAGGTGTGACTACCTCCCTGTAGCTCTCATCTACGACTGCCTCATTCTCCCGTATGAGTCGAAGGTCATCCAGGTGCTGCTCCAGATTCCTTACACGGTCTTCCAGATCGCCCAGCCGTATGCACTTCTGGCAGATGTGACTCTGTGGGAGAGGGGCGTTCCCCCAAGACTGCCACATCTCACATGAGAGGCGCATCACCATCTCAGGAGACATTGTAAAGACTAACTGCGAGCAAACTCGTCCTCCGCCTCTGCTTGTCGAAGCCTCTTGAGTCAAAGCCTCAAAGCTCCACTCCTTCACTGGCCCACTCACTCACTGGCCGCTTTCCAAGACCCGGCCCGAAACGTCGACTGTACCTCTTCCTAGAGATACTGCCTGGCCTGCTGCATTCACCAGCAACTTTTATGTGTGTTGCTTGAAATTCCAGTATCTGCAGATTTCCTCGGGTATGAGAGAAGAGTTAGCCAAAGTAAATTGGAAGGAGCTGCTGGCAGGGATGTCAGCAGAGTAGCAATGGCATGCGTTTCTGGGGAAAGTGAGGAACTTGCAGGACATGTGTATTCCAAAAATGAAAAAAATACTCAAATGGTAAAACAGTACAACCGTGGCTGACAAGGGAGGTCAAAGCTTCTGTAAAAGCAAAAAAAAAGGGCATACAACAAAGCAAAAATTAGTGGGAAGATAGAGGATTGGGAAGTTTTTAAAAACCTACAGAGGCAATTAAAAAATCATTAGAATGGAAAAGATGAAATATGAAAGCAAGCTAGCAAATAATATCAAAGTGGATAATAAAAGTTTCTTTCAAGTATGTTAAAAATAAAAGAGAGAGTGGATATAGGACCATTAGAAAATGAGGCAGGAGAAATAATAACAGGGGACAAGGAAATGGCTGATGAACTAAATGAGAATTTTGTGTCAGTCTTCACTGTGGAAGACACTAGCAGTATGCCTGATGTAGTGTGTGAAGGAAGAGAAGTGGGTACAGTTACTGTTACAAGAGAGAAGGTGCTCAAAAAGCTGAAAGACCTTAAGGTACATAAGTCACCTGGACCAGAGGAACTGCACCCTAGGGTTCTGAAAGAGGTAGCGTTAGAGATCATTGGACTCTAGCATGATGCCAGAAGGCTGGAAAATTGCAGATGTTACTCCAGTCCTTAAGAAAGGAGGGAAGCAGCAGAAAGGAAAGTGTAGTCCAGTTAGCCTGACCTCAGTGGTTGGGAGGATGTTGGAGTCAATTGTTAAGGATGAGGTGATAGAGCACTTGGTGACACAGGGCAAAATAGTACAAAGTCAGCATTGCTTCCTTCAGGGAAAATCCCATCTGATGAAGCTGCTAAAATTCTTACAGGAGATTACAAGTAGGATAAATAAAGGGGATGCAGTGGATGTTGTATATTTGGACTTTCAGAAGGCCTTTGACAAGATGCCACACATGAGGCTGCTTACCAAGTTAAGAGCCCATGGTATTACAGGAAAGTTACTAACTGGTTAAAGCACTGGCTGACTGGCAGGAGGCAGCGAGTAGAAATAAATGGAACCTTTTCTGGTTGGCTGTCAGTGACTAGTGGTGTTCCTCAGGGGTTGGTGTTGCGACCACTTCTTTTTATGCTATATATAAATAATTTAGATGATGGAATACATGGTTTTGTTGCCAAGTTTGCAGATGATACAAAGATTGGTAGAGGAACAGATTCTGTTGAGGAAACAGGTAGTCTGCAGAAGGACTTGGACAGATTAGGATAATGAGCAAGAAAGTGGCAAATGAAATACAATGTTGGAAAATGTATGGTCATGCACTTTGGTAGTTGAAATAAATGTGCAGACTATTTTCTAAATGGGGAGAAAATCCAGGAATATGAGATGCAGAGGGACTTGGGAGTCCTTGTGCAGAACACCCTGAAGGTTAACTTGCAGGTTGAGTCGGTGGTGAGGAAGGCAAATGCCATGTTAGCATTCATTTCAAGAGGTCCAGAATACCAGAGCAGGGATGTGATGCTGAGGCTTTATAAGGCACTGGTGAGGCCTCACCTTGAGTATTGTGAACAGTTTTGGGCCCCTCATCTTAGAAAATACGTGCTGACATTGGAGATGGTCCAGAGGAGGTTCACAAGGATGATTCCAGGAATGAAAGAGTTATCATACGAGGAACGTTTGATGGCTCTGAGTCTGTACTCACTGGAATTCAGGATGAGGGGGGATTTCATTGAAACCTTTCGAATGTTGAGGGGCCAAGACAGAGTAGATGTGGAAAGGATGTTTCCCATGGTGGGAGAGTCCAGGACAAGAGGGCAGAGCCTCAGGATAGAGGGGTGCTCTTTCAAAACAGAGATGCAGAGAAATTTCTTTAGCCAAAGCCTGGTGAATTTGTGGAATTTGCTGCCACATGCAGCTGTGGAGGCCAGGGCAGAGATTGTACTTAAGGCTAATAGGTTCTTGATTGGAAATGGCATCAAAGGAGAAGGCCGGGAACTGGGGTTGATGAGGAGATAGAGAAAAAAGGATCAGCCATGATCGAATGGTGGAGCAGACTCGATGGGCTAGATGGTCTAATTCTGCTCCTATGTCTTATGGTCTTATTATGGTCTATCTATACTGCTCTAAATGTGCACTATAAAGAAGCCTTCTATTGCTTTTTTTAAAAGCTTCTCAGTCCTCTATCTTCTCAGTAATGTTTGCTGAACTGTCTGTCCACGCTTTTGCTCCTGTGCTGCTGTTGACTTCTCTTGGCAGTCACTGTGCCTCATCTTCCATTTCAAATACAGTTCATCTTTGGGATATATCCATCATACACCTTCTGAATTGCCCCCAGAACTCCCACCCACTGCTGTTCTGCCATCATTCCTACCAGTGACTCCTTCCAATCAACTTTGCCCAGCTCCTCTATTATATCTCTCTAATTTCCTTAACTCCACTATAATACTGATATATCTGATTTTATCTTGTCCCTCTCAAACTGCAAGGTGAAGTCTATCATATTATGATCACTGTTTCACAAGGGTTCCTTTATATTAAGCTCCCTAATCAAAACTGATTCATTATGGAAAACGTAATCCAGAATTGCCTTTCCCGTGGTGGCTTCAATCACAAGCTGCTCTACAAATTCCACAATTTTCCTCCCTTGGGATTTGACACCAACCTAAATTTCCCAATCTCCCTGCATGGGTGGCACGGTGGCGTAGTAGTCAGCACAATGCTTTATAGCTCCAGCATCTGCGTTCAATTCTCATAACTGCTTGTAAGAAGTTTGTCCGTTCTCCCAGTGACCATGTTGGTTTCCTCCAGATGCTCCAGTTTTTTCCTGCAGTCCACAGACATACCAGTTGGTAGGTTAATTGTCATTGTAATTGTCCCATGATTATGCTGGGATTAAATCAGGGGTTACTGCATTATGCATCAAAGGGCTGATGGTGCACTGTATGTCAGTAAATACCTAAATAAATAATAAATATTGAAATCCCCGCCCCATGACTGTTATAACATTGCCTTATTACAAGTCTTTTCTATTTTCCATTGAAATTTATATCCCACATCCCGGCTATTGTTTGGGTTGCTGTATATAACTCCCATCAGGGTCTTTTTACCCTTGTAGTTTCTTAGCTCTACCCACAACGATCCAGCGGCTTCCTACCCTATGTCACCTCTCTCTAAGGATTTGATTTTTTTTTAAACCAACAGAGCCACTCCACCTCTGCCTACCTGTCAGTCCTTTCAATAGAACAAGTATCCCTGGACATTAAGTTCCCAACATTGATCCTCTTTCAGAAATGACTCTGATATCCAAAATGTTCCACCTGCCAATCTCCAACTGCACTACAAGATCATCTTCCTTATTCTGAATACTGTATCCATTCAAATATACTACCTTCATTTATGGATTCATCACCCTTTACAATTTTGCCCTTATTTTACATTTCAACTCATTGCCCTGACTGCAGTTTTACATGATCGCCTGCCTGTCTTTCATCACTGTCTCACTACACACTGCATCTGCTTTTACAGAAATTGCCCTATCCTCAGCACTATCACTCCAGATTCCAAAACCCTGTCAGTTTAAATCCTCACCAAACAGCTCTCCCAATTCTGTCCACAACCATATTGGGCCCCTTCATGTTCAGGTGTAACATCAAAAACCCAAAAAAACAAACAACTCTGCAGATGCTCAGGTGTAACATGGGGGCTGAGGACACAAAAGCCGAAACAACAGGAGGGCATGGCTGACTCAGGCTCCCAAAGGGCTTAAAAGGCAGGGCGCCACCGGGAAGCTTCCTTGGGGTGAACTGGCAGGGAGGGAAGGTTGAAAGGGAATCTTGAGGAACATTGATAAGGGCAGATATCCAGCTCTGAGCTCATAATTACAGGGACTGAAGGTGTTCAACCCTAGACATTTTGAGGGGATCAAGGAGTGCCCCTATTAACTGTTTGAAGAGAGACAGAGAGAGATATTCATCATTAATGCTTTGTTTGGAAAGGAGAGAGAAAAAGAGTTACTTACCACCAATATGTTGCTTTTGAAAAGAGAGAGAGAGAGAGAGAGACGAAGATCAACAGTTGGACTGTCACTTTAAGGCATTGGAAGTAACTTTGGATTTTTCCTGAGCTTGGAGTTGGAGACAGCACCAAGCAGCTCGTAAGTTGCTATGGTGACCGAAGGCGGTGGACACTCGATGTTATGATTTTCAGCAGATTGTTGATGTTACTCTCAAGGACTTGTTGCTTGCTTGTGCACTTCTTTGCAGGAAAGGAAGGAGGGACTCTTTGAATGACAGGTGATACTCAGCACAGAGAAATAACTAGGAGGTCAGATGATACAGACCTCGGGACACATGATCTGGACACTGAATGAGCATTGTTGTGCCCACAGAGAAAGTGGGTTTTGGAGGATCGATCAGGCGGATCGATCCAAATTGCTATTCCAGCGTGAAGAAGGGGTTGACTGGTGGGGAGTTGTCTATGTGTCCACCCTCGCCTGGGTGATAGCTCCACCACAGAAAACCAGTCCCCCTGGTTAAAGTCACAGTTGGTGACTTGTAAAGGATTTCGGAGGACGACGAGAAGATCGACGGCATCAGCTCACCTGAAGACTCAACTCACTCACTTTCTCTCTCTCTCTCTCTCTCTCTCTCCATCACTGCTCAACTAAATACCACAAACTGAACTGAACTTTACTCAACATCGTAAGACTGTATCTTTTTACCCCTAGACTTAAGGAAGCTTGGTTTTCACACATATATATTCCACACTTACTTTTATATACAATCATTGCTAACCTGTTTGATTTATCTACATTTACTGTTAACTGATATTAACTGTTTGATTTATCTACATTTACTGTATTGCGTAGTTACTAATAAATATTATTAGTTGTTAGCAATACGAGACTCCAAAGTAGTTTCTATTTCTGCTGGTTTCTTTATCCCCGTCACGGGGTATGTGACACCATGTACCACAGTCACTCAGTGGAGGTGTCACTGGGGCCATATAACCTCCCTGGGTGTGCCAGCCACAAGAACAAAAATAGCCCTATGAGAATTCTGGAGAGGTCCTGTGTGTAGGTCCACATTGGAGAGTGGGGAGTCACGTAAAGGTCCTATTGAGATCCATAATTGCCCTCCCCAAAGTTTAAACAACCCACAACAGGACTGCCCCTGAATGGAGTGGAGTCCAACAGGGTGGATTCCCCCAAATGAGTTGGTGCCAACTGGAGACCAGTATCCTGAGGCTGGGTTAGTACCACCAGAGACCATGATGTGTGCCCCTGGTGAAGGACACACTGACAGTAGCTGTCAGTGCTTGGGGAACCAGCCAGATGGATGGGCAGGAAAGTCTAGAGCCAGCTTGTCCTAGACAAGGACGCTTCCTCTATTCTGGAAGGTTTCGGTGCTAGTGTGTACCGGGGTTTACCCGACAGTGCAGCCTGGGAGGTATGCGACTGGACCCTCTGAGCAATGCTGAGCTGAGCTCAGAGCCAGAGCAGGATCGGTTCCTGTTGTTGATGTGGTGTCTGGAGTCACACAGACCGGGCATGAAAGTCTAACCCAGGGGAGAACCCATTGTCAAATTTCACCAAGAAACAATCAGAGCAAACAACTTCAGGCAGAACTGGTCAGGATGACAAACACCCAACGGCACACAGAAATGGCAACTTTTAAATCAATGTAAAAAAAAATTCTGAGGTGGAACAGTAAACCCTGTGATCCCAGGATGGATGGGATAGAAATGGTCCTGAGATGAGAGAGGTGGTTACACAACTCTCCCTGTGCCTTGTCATTCCCTCTGTATGTTCTGCTCTGGTTTAACTTCCCAAAATCTATCACACTATACTTATTGCATTCAGTTCCACCCGCTATTCCTTGGCCGACTTTCCCAGCTGGTCTCCATCTCATTGCAGATTAGACAATCCTCACTTTCACCACACACCAGTTTTACTGTTATCCACAACCTCATTAATTGTTTGACCTACATTCTCCTCCAAATCACTAACACACATGGCAAACACCAGATTACTACATGACAAGACCATTTAGTCTTCTAGATCCAGACACTGTCTGAGCATTAAAGGCATCAAGTTTCCTAGTCTGCAGTTGGACATTGGGCACCATCTTCAGACAAGCCCAAGGGGTGTGTCTGACCTCACTGAAGGGCCTTTGCTGACATCATCCTGACAGCAGCCCAGAAAGAGGTGACAGTAGAGCTCAGCTTAAACAAAGACGATCAAAACAAAGATCAGATTAAAAAGTCCATCTGCAGGGGATGCGTCAAGTTTCCATAGAAACCATAGAAACTACAGCACAGAAACAGCCCTTTTGGCCCTTCTTGGCTGTGCCGAACTATTTTCTGCCTAGTTCCACTGACCTGCACACGGACCATATCCCTCCATACACCTCCCATCCATGTATCTGTCCAATTTATTCTTAAATGTTAAAAAAGAACCCACATTTACCACTTCGTCTGGCAGCTCATTCCATACTCCCACCACTCTCTGTGAGAAGAAGCCCCCACAAATGTTCCCTTTAAACTTTTCTCCCCTCACCCTAAACCCATGTCCTCTGGTTTTTTTCTCCCCTTGCCTCAGTGGAAAAAGCTTGCTTGCATTCACTCTATCTATACCCATCATAATTTTATATACCTCTATCAAATCTCCCCTCATTCTTCTACGCTCCAGGGAATAAAGTCCCAACCTATTCAACCTTTCTCTGTAACTGAGTTTCTCAAGTCCCGGCAACATCCTTGTAAACCTTCTCTGCACTCTTTCAACCTTATTTATATCCTTCCTGTAATTTGGTGACCAAAACTGAACACAATACTCCAGATTCGGCCTCACCAATGCCTTATACAACCTCATCATAACATTCCAGCTCTTATACTCAATACTTTGATTAATAAAGGCCAATGTACCAAAAGCTCTCTTTACGACCCTATCTACCTGTGACGCCACTTTTAGGGAATTTTGTATCTGTATTCCCAGATCCCTCTGTTCCACTGCACTCCTCAGTGCCTTACCATTAACCCTGTATGTTCTACGTTGGTTTGTCCTTCCAAAGTGCAATACCTCACACTTGTCAGTATTAAACTCCATCTGCCATTTTTTAGCCCATTTTTCCAGCTGGTCCAAGTCCCTCTGCAGGCTCTGAAAACCTTCCTCACTGTCTACTACACCTCCAATCTTTGTATCATCAGCAAACTTGCTGATCCAATTTCCCACATTATCATCCAGATCATTGATATAGATGACAAATAACAATGGACCCAGCACTGATCCCTGTGGCACACCACTAGTCACAGGCCTCCACTCAGAGAAGCAATTCTCTACCACCACTCTCTGGCTTCTTCCATCGAGCCAATGTCTAATCCAATTTACCACCTGTCCATGTATACCTAGCAACTGAATTTTCCTAACTAACCTCCCATGCGGGACCTTGTCAAAGGCCTTACTGAAGTCCATGTAGACAATATCCACTGCCTTCCCTTCATCCACTTTCCTGGTAACCTCCTCGAAAAACTCCCAATAGATTGGTCAAACATGACCTACCATGCACAAAGCCATGTTGACTCTCCCTAATAAGTCCCAGTCTATCCAAATGCTTGTAGATTCTGTCTCTTAGTACTCCCTCCAATAACTTACCTACTACCGATGTTAAACTTACTGGCCTATAATTTCCCGGATTACTTTTCGATCCCTTTTTAAACAACGGAACAACATGAGCCACTCTCCAATCCTCCGGCACCTCACCTGTAGACAACGACATTTTAAATATTTCAGCCAGGGCCCCTGCAATTTCAACACTAGTCTCCTTCAAGGTCAGAGGGAACACCCTGTCAGGTCCCGGGGATTTATCCACTTTAATTTTCCTCAAGACAGCAAGGACAGCAAGGACCTCCTCCTTTTCGATCTGTACAGTTTCCATAATTCCATAGACTTCATGCCAGTTTCCTTAGTAAACACAGACGCAAAAAACCTATTTAAGATCTCCCCCATTTCCTTTGGTTCCGCACATAGCCAACCACTCTGATCTTCAGAGGACTAATTTTATCCCTTACAATCCTTTTGCTCTTAATATACCTGTAAAAGCTTCACTTTGACTGCCAAGGCAACCTCATGTCTTCTTTTAGCCCTCCTGATTTCTTTCTTAAGTATTTTCTTGCACTTCTTATACTCCTCAAGCACTTTATTTAGACCTAATCAGTTCCCCTCTACCACCACTCTGCTCCGTCTAGCAGAATTAGTCCTTACTCTTAATAATTTCTCCTTTTGCTCCTCCCATTTCCTCCAAACTAAAGGTGTAGCTATGGGCACCCGTATGGGTCCTAGCTATGCCTGCCTTTTTGTTGGGTTTGTGGAACAATCTATGTTCCGTGCCTATTCTGGTATCTGTCCCCCACTTTTCCTTCGCTACATCGACGACTGCATTGGCGCTGCTTCCTGCACGCATGCAGAACTCGTTGACTTTATTAACTTTGCCTCCAACTTTCACCCTGCCCTCAAGTTTACCTGGTCCATTTCCGACACCTCCCTCCCCTTTCTAGATCTTTCTGTCTCTGTCTCTGGAGACAGCTTATCCACTGATGTCTACTATAAGCCTACTGACTCTCACAGCTATCTGGACTATTCCTCTTCTCACCCTGTCTCTTGCAAAAACGCCATCCCCTTCTCGCAATTCCTCCGTCTCCACCGCATCTGCTCTCAGGATGAGGCTTTTCATTCTAGGACGAGGGAGATGTCTTCATTTTTTAAAGAAAGGGGCTTCCCTTCCTCCACTATCAACTCTGCTCTTAAACGCATCTCCCCCATTTCACGCACATCTGCTCTCACTCCATCCTCCCACCACCCCACTAGGAATAGGGTTCCCCTGGTCCTCACCTACCACCCCACCAGCCTCCGGGTCCAACATATTATTCTCCGTAACTTCCACCACCTCCAACGGGATCCCACCACTAAGCACATCTTTCCCTCCCCCCCCTCTCTGCATTCCGCAGGGATCGCTCCCTACACAACTCCCTTGTCCATTCGTCCCCCCCATCCCTCCCCACTGATCTCCCTCCTGGCACTTATCCGTGTAAGCGGAACAAGTGCTACACATGCCCTTACACTTCCTCCCTTACCACCATTCAGGGCCCCAAACAGTCCTTCCAGGTGAGGCATCACTTCACCTGTGAGTCGACTGGGGTGATATACTGCGTCCGGTGCTCCCGATGTGGCCTTTTATATATTGGTGAGACCCGACGCAGACTGGGAGACCGCTTTGCTGAACATCTACGCTCTGTCCGCCAGAGAAAGCAGGATCTCCCAGTGGCCACACATTTTAATTCCACATCCCATTCCCATTCTGACATGTCTATCCACAGCCTCCTCTACTGTAAAGATGAAGCCACACTCAGGTTGGAGGAACAACACCTTATATTCCGTATGGGTAGCCTCCAACCTGATGGCATGAACATTGACTTCTCTAACTTCCGCTAGGCCCCACCTCCCCCTCGTACCCCATCTGTTACTCTTTTTTATGCACACATATCTTTCTCTCACTCTCCTTTTTCTCCCTCTGTCCCTCTGAATATACCTCTTGCCCATCCTCTGGGTCAACCCCCCCCCCCGTCTTTCTTCCCGGACCTCCTGTCCCATGATCCTCTCGTATCCCCTTTTGCCTATCACCTGTCCAGCTCTCGGCTCCATCCCTCCCCCTCCTGTCTTCTCCTATCATTTTGCATCTCCCCCTCCCCCTCCAGCTTTCAAATCCCTTACTCACTCTTCCTTCAGTTAGTCCTGACGAAGGGTCTCGGCCTGAAACGTCGACTGCGCCTCTTCCTATAGATGCTGCCTGGCCTGCTGCGTTCACCAGCAACTTTGATGTGTGTCACCTTATTTACTCCCTGCTTCCTATACACGTCATACAACTCCCTCTTCCTCTTTATCAGAGTTGCAATATCCCTTGAGAACCAGGGTTCCTTATTCCTATTCACCTTGCCTTTAATCCTGACAGGAACATACAAATTCTGCACTCTCAAAATTTCTGCTTTGAAGGCTTCCCACCTACCGATCACATCCATGCCAGAGAACAACCTGTCCCAATCCACGCTTTTTAGATCCTTTCTCATTTCTTCAAATTCCATTCCATGTCAAAGAGTTCTGTCCGACAAAAAAAGTGAAATGGCATGAATGAAATAGAGTTGGCCATTATAAAAGCCAGTGTCACTCAAACAGTCCTTCAGTGGTGCAAAGAACACCATGATTCATATGAAGAGACAGCTTTCCTTGGGGCTCTACACATTTAAACAAGGCTGCTGCGCTGCATCTCAGTGTGGTATGGCAATTGTCCCATATCGGACCGCAAAGCACTCCAGCGTGCAGTGAAAACTGCCCAGTGGATTATCAGCACCTGCCAACCATTGAGAACATCTACCATAAACGCTGCCTGGGCAGGGCAAAAAGCATTATCAAGGATGCATCTCACCCTAACCATGGACTTTTTACTGTCCTCCAGTGGGTGCTAGAAGAGCCTCTGCTCCTGCACCAGCAGGCACAGGAAGAGCTTCTTCCCTGAGGCTGTGACCCTGCTGAACCTCACATCAGAGCGCTAAGTAGTATTGCACCCATATTGTACTGTCTCAGTACTTTTATATTTGTGTGCTGTAGCACTTACTTTTTATAACCATATAAGAATTACAGCACGGAAACAGGCCATCTCAGCCCTTCTAGTCCGTGCTGAACGCTTACTCTCACCTAGTCCCACTGAATTGCACTCAGCCCACAACCCTCCATTCCTTTCCTGTCCATATAGCTGTCTAATTTTACTTTAAATGACAACATCGAACCTGCCTCAGCCACTTCTGCTGGAAGCTTGTTCCACACTGCTATCACTCTCTGAGTAAAGAAGTTCCCCCTCATGTTACCCCTAAACTTTTGCCCCCTAACTCTCAACTCATGTCCTCTTGTTTGAATCTCCCCTGCTCTGAATGGGAAAAGCCTATCCACGTCATCTCTATCTATTCCCCTCATAATTTTAAATACCTCTATCAAGTCCCCCCTCAACCTTCTACGCTCCAAAGAATAAACACCCAACTTGTTCAACCTTTTTTCTCTGTAACTTAGGTGCTGAAACCCAGGTAACATTCTAGTAAATCTTCTCTCTCCATTTTGTTGACATCTTTCCGATAATTTATACTTTATACTTTATTATCACCAAACAATTGATACTGGAATGTACAATCATCACAGCGATATTTGATTCTGCGCTTCTCACTCCCTGGATTACAAGATAATAAGAGGAATAGATAAGGTGTACAAGATAATAAGAGGAATAGATAGAGTGGATAGCCAGCGCCTCTTCCCCAGGGCACCACTGCTCAATACAAGAGGACATGACTTTAAGGTAAGGGGTGGGAAGTTCAAGGGGGATATTAGAGGAAGGTTTTTTACTCAGAGAGTGGTTGGTGCGTGGAATGCACTGCCCGAGTCAGTGGTGGAGGCAGATACACTGGTGAAGTTTAAGAGACTACTAGACAGGTATATGGAGGAATCTAAGGTGGGGGCTTATATGGGAGGCAGGGTTTGAGGGTCGGCACAACATTGTGGGCCGAAGGGCATGTACTGTGTTGTACTATTCTATGTTCTATATTAAATATGAAAAATAGTAAAAATTAGTAAATATTAAAATTTTAAATTATAAATCATAAATAGAAAATAGAAAAATGGAAAGTAAGGTAGTGCAAAAAAAAACCGAGAGGCAGGTCCGGATATTTGGAGGATACGTCTCAGATCCGGGTCGGGATCTGCTCAGCAGTCTTATCACAGTTGGAAAGAAGCTGTTCCCAAATCTGGCCATACGAGTCTTCAAGCTCCTGAACCTTCTCCCGGAGGGAAGAGAGACAAAAAATGTGTTGGCTGGGTGGGTCATGTCCTTGATTATCCTGGCAGCACTGCTCTGACAGCGTGCGGTGTAAAGTGAGTCCAAGGATGGAAGATTGGTTTGTGTGATGTGCTGTGCCGTGTTCATGATCTTCTGCAGCTTCTTTTGGTGACCAGAACTGTACACAATACTCCAAATTTGGCCTTACCAATGCCTTATACAATTTCAGCATTACATCCCAACTACTATACTCAATGCTCTGATTTATAAAGGCCAGCATACCAAAAGCTTTCTTCACCACCTATTCACATGAGATTCCACCTTCAGGGAACTATGCACCATTATTCCTAGATCCCTCCGTTCTATTGCATTCTTCAATGCCCTACCATTTACCATGTATGTCCTATTTTGATTAGTCCTACCAAAATGTAGCACCTCACATTTATCAGCATTGAACTCCATCTGCCATCTTTCAGCCCACTCTTCTAACTGGCCTAAATCTCTCGGCAAGCTTTGAAAACCTACTTCATTATCCACAACGTTACCTATCTTAGTATCATCTGCATACTTACTAATCCAATTTACCACACAATCATCCAGATCATTAATTTATAAGACAAACAACATTGGACCCAGTACAGATCCCTGAGGCACACCACTAGTCACCGGCCTCCAATCTGACAAACAGTTATCCACCACTGCTCTCTGGGGTCTCCCATCCAGCCACTGCTGAATCCATTTTACTACTTCAATATTAATACCTAACGATTGAACCTTCCTAACTAACCTTCCATGTGGAACCTTGTCAAAGGCCTTACTGAAGTCCATATAGACAACATCCACCACTTTACCCTCGTCAAACATGACCTTCCATGCACAAATCCATGTTGACTGTTCCTAATCAGACCCTGTCTATCCAGATAATTATATATACCATCTCTAAGAATACTTTCCATCAAGTTACTCACCACTGACGTCAAACTCACAGGCCGATAATTGCTAGGTTTACTCTTAGAACCCTTTTTAAACAATGAAACAACATGAGCAATACACCAATCCTCCGGCACCATCCCCGTTTCTAATGACATTTGAAATATTTCTGTCAGAGCCCCTGCTATTTCTACCCTAACTACCCTCAAGGTCCTGGGGAATATTCTGTCAGGACCTGGAGACTTATCCACTTTTATATTCCTTAAAAGCGCCAGTACTTCCTCTTCTTTAGTCATCATAGTTTCCATAACTTCCCTATTTCCCTTACCTTACACAATTCAATATCCTTCTCCTTAGTGAATACCAAAGAAAAGAAATTGTTCAAAATCTCCCCCATCTCTTTTGGTTCCACACATAGCTGTCCACTCCGATTCTCTAAGGGACCAACTTGATCCCTCACTATCCTTTTGCTATTAATATAACTGTAGAAACCCTTTGGATTTATTTTCACCTTACTTGCCGAAATAATATAAGGAAGTGCTTTTTCTAGTCTATTTGCTAATAACTTATAAAAAAATCTTAGAGTCAACATTTAACAAGGATATTGGTCTATAAGATGCGCATTGAGCGGGGTCTTTATCCTTCTTTAATACTAAAGAGATTGATGCTCTATAAAAGGATTCTGGTAGTTTACCAAGTTTTAATGAGGCCTCCAGAACCCTGGATAACCAGGGGACTAATAAGGGTGCAAAAGATTTTTAAAATTCCATGGTAAACCCATCAGGGCCAGGAGCTTTCCCTGAGTTCATAGAAAAAATAACATTCTTAATCTCTTCAGTAGTGAAGGAAGTTTCTAACATAGAACATGTATCGTGTGAAATCTTAGGGAAGTCTAGGTTATCTAAAAAGTCACACGAATGTTTAGAATCTCGTGGAGATTCTGATTGATATAAAGAGGAATAAAAATCAAAGAAGGATTGATTAATCTCAGCTTGATCAAACGTCAGTTGACCTTTTTGATTATAAATCCGATTAATTTGAAATTTAATGGAGTTAGTCTTCAACTGATTAACCAACAGTTTGCCAGCTTTGTCACTATGGATATAAAATTCGCTTCTTGTCTTCATTAATTGATTTGCAATAGAGGACGAAAGTAATAAACTGTGTTCCATTTGAAGTTCAGATCTTTGTTTATACAGCTTCTCAGACGGAGCTGTAGCATATTTCTTATCTATTTCCTTAATCTTGTCCACAAGAGCAAGCTCTTCCATTTTCAACCTTTTCCTCAAAGCAGCAGAGTACGAAATGATCTGGCCACAAATATAAGCTTTAAAAGTATCCCAAAGGGTGGTCATGGATATATCCTCTGTACTGTTAATTGTAAAAAAAAAGATCAATCTGTTCATTCATGAAGTTAACAAAATCCAAGTCCTGAAGCAACAGCGGATTAAAACGCTGTTGTCTATTATTATGAGCATTGGCCAATAATTTAATAGAAAGCTTAAGTGGAGCATGGTCCGAAATGGTTATAGGGTCATATTCACATTTAACTACCGAAGAAATAACACGAGAGCCAATAAAAAAAATCAATTCTTGAGTAAGAGTGATGAACATGTGGAAAAAAAAGAGGAGTCTTTTTCCTGGGGATGTAAAAACCGCCAAATGTCCGTCGACCCCGAATCTGAGAGAAATTAATTAATCAAGGTTGCGGATTTATTGGGTACAGTCCGTATGGGGGCCGAACGGTCCAATAATGGGGATAAACAAGTATTAAGATCTCCTGACGAAGGGTCTCGGCCTGAAATGTCGACTGCACCTCTTCCTAAAGATGCTGCCTGGCCTGCTGCGTTCACCAGCAACTTTTATGTGTGTTGCTTGAATTTCCAGCATCTGCAGAATTCCTGTTGTTTGCGTTTATTAAGATCTCCGCCCCAGATTAGTGAAAACTCATTCAAATTTGGGAACATATTAATAACGATTTATAAAATTCTGGACAGTCCGAGTTTGGAGCATAAACATTGACCAGAACTACCTTTTTATTAAAGAGTAAACCACTAACCAGTAAAAATCTACCATTCGGATCAGAGATAATATCCTGTGCACAAATGTAATTGAGGAGTCTATGAAAATAGAAACTCCTCTAATTTTGGCCTTAGAGTTCGAATGATATTTTTGATCCTTCCAGAACTTAAAAAAACGTAATCTGTTCCCCCCTCCGCACATGGGTCTTTTGTACAAATAGAATATGTGCTTTAAGTTTCCGGAATACTTTGAAGATTTTTTTCCTTTTAATTGGATGATTAAGACCGTTAGTAATCCAAGAGACAAAATTAATAGTAGAATCCATAACCCCTAAATTCAACCCTCAAATAAAGGGAGGATTGACAATAGGTTCAACCCACGAACCCAGAAATGGAACAGAGTAAACATGCGATAATGAGAAAGAGGACGCGAAAAGTACTTCAATAATATATATACCCAAGAAGAAAAAAACTAAAAAGTGAAGCCCCCCCCACCCCCACCCCGTAACCCCAAAGCTAAATCTAAAATAGACTAGCCAGATAGAAGCAAGCATTAAATCTACCCCCATGACTTCCGATAGACGCTCAATAAAAAAGTGTATATATCAAAAGATCAACTAAAATTGTAAAACAGTAGAAGAGTGAAAAAATCAAAAAGTACACCGATTAAAACAAAAACGATATAATACAAAGAAAAAATAGATATATATATAAAAAACCATTGACATACACCAAACCGTATAATTAGGAAAGGAGATGAAATATCTGCATAGACTAGCATAAAAAATTACGAAGTTTAAGGCCTCCAGGTATGTGCGAAAAATGATGCAGTGGGAGTGGCCACCCAGAATCCCCAGGGAAGAAAAAGGAATGACGCAGTTAAAAAAGAGCTTGGCAACCATATTGATTAAACAAAAAAACATTTCTGCCCTTAGATAGAGCAAAAAAAGAAAAAAGAAAATAAAACCCAACAGAGTAACACCGTCCAATCAGGCACTGATGATTTAATAGTGCGATTAGGATGTTGAAGGCGAAAGTTGATCCAGGTAACTCTGGGCATCTGACGGAGAGTCGAAAAAATGGGAAGACCTATCAGACAATCGGATCCTCAAACGTGCAGGATATAGCAGAACTGGTTGTAAATCTATCTTGTAGAATTCCGCCATCACAGATCTGTAATGAACACGTTGGTCGCGAATCTGTTTGCTAAAATCCCCCAGCAATCGAAAGTGGAGATCCGAGAAATCAATGTAGCTTTTAGGTCGAGCAAAACGAAGCAACTTTTCCTTGTCTTGAAAATAATGAAATCATAGAATAATGTGCCGAGGCTTGTCTGACTTAGACGTATATGATGGGACTCTGTGAGCCCTGTCCAGTAGTGGTGGTTGATCAGGAAACAAGGTGGGACATAACAGGAACATAAAGATTCTGGACAGTACCCTCAAAATTTCACCTTTAAATGACCTCCATTTCTCTATTACATCCTTCTCATAAAACAAATTGTCCCATTCCACTCCTTCTAAATCCTTTTGTATCTCCTCAAAGTTAGCCTTTCTCCAATCAAAAATCTCAACCCTGGGTCCGGACCTATACTTCTCCATAATTATATTGAAACTAATGGTATTGTGATCACTGGACCCGAAGTGCTCCCCAACACAAACTTCCATCACCTGACCTACCTCATTCCCTAACAGGAGATCTAACACTGCCCCTTCTCTACTTGGTATCTCTATGTATTGCTGCAAAAAACTATCCTGCACACATTTTACAAACTCCAAACCATCCAGCCGTTTTAAAGTATGGGCTTCCCAGTGTATGTGTGGAAAATTAAAATCTCCCACAATCACAACCTTGTGCTTACTACAAATATCTGCTATCTCCATACAAATTTGCTCCTCCAATTCTCACTCCCCATTAGCTGGTCTATAATATACCCAGATAAGTGTTACTACACCTTTCCCATTCCTCAATTCCACCCAAATTGCCTCCCTAGACAAGCCCTCTAATCTATCCTCCCAGAGCACTGCTGTAATATTTTCTCTGACAAGCAATGCAACACCTCCCCCTCTTGTCCCTCCGATTCTATCACACTTGAAGCACCAAAATCCAAGAATACTTAGTTGCCAATCACACCCCTCCTGCAACCGTGTTGCACTAATAGCTACCACATCATACTTCCAGGTATCAATCCATGCTTTAAACTCATCCACCGTTCTTATAATACTCCTAGCATTAAAATAAATTCATTTAAGAAATTTTCCACCTCTTACTCTCTGTTTATCATTAAGGGTGCAAACAACTTTACTATTTTCTTTTTCTTCCTTCTCCTCTACATCTGTTCCGACACTCTGGTTCCCCTTCCCACCCCCTTGTATCTAGTTTATGAGCCTCTCTAGCAAACCTACCTGCAAGAATATTTGTCCCCCTCCAGTTCAGATGTAAACCGTCCCGCCGGAACAGGTCCCACCTTCCCTGGAAAACTGCCCAATTATCCATAAATCTGAAGCCCTCCCTCCTGCACCGTGTCTTCAGCCACGTGTTGATCTGCGCTATCTTACTATTTCTAAACCCGCCTGCACATGGCACTGGTAGCAATCCTGAGATTGCTATACTGGAGGTCCTGTCCCTTAACTTGGTGCCTAACTCCCTAAACTCACCTTTCAGGACCTACTCACTCTTCCTACCCACGTCATTGGCCCTACATGGACCACGACATCTGGCTGCTCACCCTCCCTCTTGAGAATACGTACTGAGAACTCAATCCGAGATATCGCGGACCTTGGCACCAAGGAGGCAAAAGACCATCCGGGATTCCCAATCTCTTCCACAGAACCTCTTATCTGTCCCCCTAACTATTGAATCCCCTATCACTACTGCTTTATTTGCACACACATCAAAGTTGCTGGTGAATGCAGCAGGCCAGGCAGCATCTCTAGGAAGAGGTACAGTCGATGTTTCAGGCCGAGACCCTCGAAAGGTCTCGGCCTGAAACGTCGACTGTACCTCTTCCTAGAGATGCTGCCTGGCCTGCTGCGCTCACCAGCAACTTTGATGTGTGTTGCTTGAATTTCCAGCATCTGCGGAATTCCTCGTGTTTGCTTTATTCGCAGTTATTTTGTAAATAACACTATTCCTTCAACATCTGCCGGACGATGCTGAGGATGTTCTACAAGTCTGTGGTGGCCAGTGCTATCATGTTTGCTGTTGTGTGCTGGGGCAGCAGGCTGAGGGTAGCAGACACCAACAGAATCAACAAACTCATTCGTAAGGCCAGTGATGTTGTAGGGATGGAACTGGACTCTCTCACGGTGGTGTCTGAAAAGGGGATGCTGTCTAAGTTGCATGCCATCTTGGTCAATGTCTCCCATCCACTACATAATGTACTGGGTGGGCACAGGAGTACATTCAGCCAGAGACTGATTCCTCCGAGATGCAGCACAGAGCGTCATAGGAAGTCATTCCTGCCTGTGGCCATCAAACTTTACAACTCCTCCCTTGGAGGGTCAGACGCCCTGAGCCGATAGGCTGGTCCTGGACTTATTTCATAATTTACTGGCATAATTTACATATTTAACTATTTATGGTTCTATTACTATTTATTATTTATGGTGCAACTGTAACGAAAATCAATTTCCCCGTGATCAATGAAGTATGACTATGACTATGACTATTCTTTGCATTTCTGGTTAGATGCTAACTGCATTTCATTAGCTTTGTATCTGTACTCGGCACAATGACAATAAAATTGAATCTAATCTAATCTAATCTAATTTCCAGATCGTATCTGCAGACTTTCTTGCCTTCGTTCCAGAATTCGGCGTCCGTGACCAGGCGATCAAATGCGCCTGCGCATGGAGCGCAGTCAATTCCGGGAAGTCGCGCATGCGCTTTGTGGACAAAAGGCTGCTGGCGAAACCGCAGCAGGTAGGTGCGCGGTTCCGGGCGGTAATTTTATCAGCATCGGTGTCCGAACCGTGGAACCGAGGAACAATTACTGTGGGCTCCGCACCTCGGGACAGTTCCTGGTCCTTTCCCTCTCAGCTGATGAGCGAAGGTGCAGGCGGCATTTCTGTGGCGCATGCGCATCGCAGAGACTGTGACGGACTGACGGACGGACGTGTTTCTGTCGGCGAGAAGAGGCAAGCCTTTTCCTTTTTCGATACAGAGTAGTGAGAATGGAATGCTCCTCCTGGCAGATGTGGGAATTCGCGATACCTGATGGTTTCCCTGATGACGATATCTGCAGGAAGTGCACCCAACTGACTGACCGGGTCGAGGAGTTGGATGTACTAAGGATCGTTTGGAGGCTGAAGATATTATAGGTGAGTCTTTTGAAGAGATGGTCACACCCAGAGTTCAGGTTGGGACTGGAGATGAGTAACTGCGGGAAGAGGTAAGGGGATTAAGAAGTCAGTGCAGGGTTCCCTTGTGACCGTTCCCCTCAGCAACAGGTATACCCCCTTGGATACTGCTGTTGGGGGGTGGGGGGAGGGTGGAGGGTGAACCATCAGATCACGGCAACAGCCATGGCACTGTGACTGGCTCTGAGCCTCGACAGGGAAGGGTAAAGGTCAGGCCTTCCAGTAGTTATGGATTTATATAGGTAATGATTTATAGGCATCCGTTAGTCTCATGAGACCATGGATTTGCACCTTGGAACGTTTCCAGGGCGCAGGCCTGGGCAAGGTTGTATGGAAGACTAGCAGTTGCTCATGCTGCAAGTCTCCCCTCTCCACGCCACTGATGTTGTCCAAGGGAAGGGCATTAGGACCCATACAGCTTGGCACCGCTGTCGTCACAGAGCAATGTGTGGTTAAGTGCCTTGCTCAAGGACACACATGCTGCCTCAGCCAAGGCTCGAACCAGCAACCTTCAGATCACTGGACAAACGCCTTAACCACTTGGGCCACGTGCCAACACTAGTAGTTATAGGGGCTTAGATAGTTAAGGGAACAGAAAGATTCCGTGGCCACAAAGGACACGGTGTGTTGCCTTCTGTGTGCTGGGGTCCATGACGTATCAAGAGCGGCTACAGGATATTCTCAAGGGGAGGGGAAACAGCCAGAGGTCGTGGATATATTGGCAACAATGACAGAGGCAGAAAAGGGGAAGAGGTCCTATGCAGTGAGTATATAGGGTTTGGAAGGAGGCTGAAGAGAAGGACCTCCAAGGCTGTAATCTTCAGATTACTCCCTGTTCCACAGGCTAGTGCAGATAGGAATGGGGTGATAGCACGGATGAATGAATGGCTGCAGAGATGGCTTGGGGATAGGGTTTCATGTTGTTGAGTCATTGGAACATTTTCTGGGGAACGGTGACCTGCACAAGAGGGATGGGTTGCATCTGAACTGGAGGGAAACAAATATACTCACAGGGAGTTTTGCTGAATAGGAAGGGTGCAATCAACCTAATGGGATTGCACTACAGACCCCTTAATATCCACTAATGGGATTGCACTACAGACCCCTTAATATCCACTAGAACATCTAGGAAAAGACATGTAATAACATTAATGAAATGTGTAAAAATATTAGGGTTGTTGTCTGAGGCCGCACAGGATCTGGTGTTGGGTACTGAGCCTGGCCAGGTGACTGGACAGTTAGGGAACAGTACCACAACTCCTCATTTTTCAGGTTAGCTATAGATAAGGATAGGTATGGTCCTTGTCAGAGAGTTCTAAATTGGAGTGGGGCAAATTATGATGGCATTAAGCAGGAACTCTGAAGAGTTAATTGGGAACAGGGGGCAAGGATTCAGATTTCTGGATAATTGGGACCACTTCTGGGGAAGGTGGGACCTGTACAACAGAGATGGGTTGCACCTGAATCCGAAGGAGACCAATATTCTTGCAGGCAGATTTACTAGAGTTGTTGGGGATGGTTTAAGCTAATATGGAGGAGGATGGGAACCAGTATGATAGAGCTGAGGATAAGCCAGCAGGTTTACAAGTAGTACAGGAATACATTCAGCCAGAGACTCATTCCACAGAGATGCAACACTGAGCATCATGGGAAGTCATTCCTGCCTGTGGCCATCAAACTTTACAACTCCTCCCTTGGAGGGTTAGACACCCTGAGCCAATAGGCTGGTCCTGGACTTATTTCCATCTGGCATAATTTACGTATTATTATTTAATTATTCACGGTTTTATATTGCTATATTTATACCCTATTCTGGTTAGTGCAACTGTAACGAAACCCAATTTCCCTCAGGATCAATCAAGTATGACTATTGACTATGAAATGATGGGTGTAACATGAACGTAAGGAAGGACAAGCCAATGATTGGGTACAAATGCAGACAGAGCAAAGAGTTAAATTGTGCCACAGAGGCAAAATTCGAAAGGGGGAAGAATGCAGGACTGAAGATGCTGTATTTAAATGCGCGTAGCATTTGGAATAAGATGGGCAAAGTTATGGCTCAGTTAGAGATTGGTCAGTATGATGTTGTGGGCATCACTGAAAGATGGCCATAGTTGGCACCTTTTCTCCTTTTCAATCTGTACAGCTTCCATGATCTCACTACTCGTTTCTCTTAACTCCATAGACTTCATGCCAGTTTCCTTAGTAAATACAGACGCAAAAAAACTATTTAAGATCTCCTCCATTTCCTTTGGTTCCGCACATAGCCGACCACTCTGATCTTCAAGAGGACTAATTTTATCCCTTACAATCCTTTTGCTCTTAATATACCTGTAAAAGCTCTTTGGATTATCCTTCACTTTGACTGCCAAGGCAACCTCGTGTCTTCTTTTAGCCCTCCTGATTTCTTTCTTAAGTATTTTCTTGCACTTCTTGTACTCCTCAAGCACCATATTTACTCCCTGTTTCCTATACATGTCATACAACTCCCTCTTCTTCTTTATCAGAGTTGCAATATCCCTTGAGAACCAAGGTTCCTTATTCCTATTCACTTTGTCTTTAATCCTGACAGGAACATACAAACTCTGCACTCTCAAAATTTCTCCTTTGAAGGCTTCCCACCTACCGATCACACCTTTGCCAGAGAACAACCTGTCCCAATCCACGCTTTTTAGATCCTTTCTCATTTCTTCAAATTTAGCCTTCTTCCAGTTCAGAACCTCGACCCTAGGACCAGATCTATCCTTGTCCATGACTACTGAAAAGGATCTTGGTGATTGTAGGGATGACTTACAGTGGATTGGAAAGCTTGAGCATATAGACATTAAGAAAGAGGATGTGCTGAAGCTTTTGGAAAGCATCAAGCTGGATAAGTCTCCAGAACCAGATGAGATGTACCCCAGGCTACTGTAGGAGGTGAGGGAGGAGATTACCGAACATCTGGCAATGATCTTTGCATCATCATTGGGGACAGGAGAGGTTCCGGAGGATTGGGGGGTTGCAGATGTTGTTCCTTTATTCAGGAAAGGGAGTAGAGATAGCCCAGGAAGTTATAAACCAGTGAGCCTTACTTCAGTGGTTGATAAGTTGATAGAAAAGATCCTGAGAGGCAGGATTTATGAATATTTGGAGAGACGTAAAATGATTAGGAATAGTCAGCATGGCTTTGTCAAAGGCAAGTTGTGCCTTACGACCCTGACTGAATTTTTTAAGGATGTGACTAAGCTCTACATTGATGAAGGTAGAGCAGTAGATGTAGTATATATGGATTTCAGCAAGGCATTTGATAAAGTACCCCATGCAAGGCTTTTGAGAAAGTAAGGAGGCATGGGATTCAAGGGGACCTTGCTTTATGGATCTAGAATTGGCTTGCTTACAGAAGGCAAAGAGTGGTTGTAACCGGGTCATATTCTGCATGGAGGTCAGTGACCAGTGGTGTGCTTCAGGCGTCTGTTCTGGGACCCCGACTCTTTGTGATTTTTATAAATGACCTGGATGAGGAAGTGGAGGGATGGGTTAGTAAATTTGCTGATGACACAAAGGTTGGGGGTGTTGTGGATAGTGTGGACGGCTGTCAGAGGTTGTAGTGGGACATCGATAGGATGCAAAACTGAGCTGAGAAGTGGCAGATGGAGTTCAACCCAGATAAGTGTGAGGTGGTTCATTTTGGTAGGTCTAATATGATGGCAGAATATAGTATTAATGGTAGGATTCTTGGCAGTGTGGAGGATCAGCAGGATCTTAGGGTCTGGGTCCATAGGACACTCAAAGCTGCCGTGCAGGTTGACTCTGTGGTTAAGAAGACTTACGGTGCATTGGCCTTCATAAACCGTGGGATTGAGTTTAAGAGCCCAGAGGTAATGTTACAGCTACGTAGGACCTTGGTCAGACACCACTTAAAGTACTGTGCTCAGTTCTGGTCACCTCACTACAGGAAGGATGTGGAAAGGGTGCAGAGGAGATTTACAAGGATATTGCCTGGATTGGAGAGCATGCCTTATGAGAATAAGTTGAGTGAACTCAGCCTTTTCTCCTTCGAGCAGCGGAGAATGAGAGGTGACCTGATAGATGTGTATAAGATTATGAGAGGCATTGATCACGTGGATAGTCAGAGGCTTTTTCCCCTGGACTGAAATGGCACAAAAGGTCACAGTTTTAAGATGCTTGGATGTAGGTACAGAGGAGATGTCAGGGGTAAGTTTTTTACACAGAGAGTGGTGAGCTGCCGGCAACAGTGGTGGAGGCGGATACTATAGGGTCTTTTAAGAGACTCCCGGATAAGTACATGGAGCTTAGAAAATAGAGGGCTATGGGAAACCCTGGGTAATTTCTAAAGTAAGTACATGTTCGGCACAGCATTGTGGGCTGAAGGGCCTGTATTGTGCTGTAGGTTTTCTATGTTTCTATGAACCTAATGGGTACTTTGCATCTTCCTTCAGTGTGGAAGACACTAGCAGTGTGCCAGAGGTCCATGAGGGTCAGGTAGCAGGAGTGAGTACCACTGTTATTACAAAGGAGAATGTGCTAGGCAAACTCAAAGGTCTTAAGCTGACTAAGTCACCTGGATCAGATGGACTGCATCCCAGAGTCCTGAGAGAGGTTGCTGAAGAGATATTGGATGCATTGATTCTTGAAAGATTATGACCTCTTGATTCTGGCCGGGTTCCTGAGTACTGGAAGATTGCAAATGTCACTCCACTATTTAAGAAGGGAGGAAGGCAAAAAAAAAAGGAAATTATTGACCAGTATTAGAGTTCTTCGAGGAAGTAGCAAGCAGGGTGGACAAAGGCGAGGCAGTGGATGACATTTACTTGGATTTTCAGAGGTGTTTGTTAAGGTGCCACACATGAGGCTGTTTAACAAGACAAAATCCTGTGCCATTACAGGAAAGTTACTGGCATGGGTTGCGGAATGGCTGACAGGCAGGAGGCAGTAAGTGGGAGTAAAGGGGGCCTTTCCTGGTTGGCTGCCAGTGACTAATGGAGGTCCTCAGGGGTTGGTATTAGGACCGTTACTTTTCACATTGTTGTCAATAATTTGGATAATGAAATTGATGGCTTTGTGGAAAGTTTACAGATGATACAAAGATAGGTGGAGGGGTAGGTAGTGCTGAGGAAACAATGTGATTGCAGCAGGACTTAGACAAATTGGAAAAATGGGCAAAAAAGTGGCAGATGGAATACAGTGCAGGAAAATGTATGATAATGCATTTGGTAAAAGAAACAATAGTGCGACTACTATTTAGGGGAGAAGGTTCAAACATCAGAGGTGCAGAGGGATTTCAGAGTTCTCGCACAATACTCCCAGAAGGTTAATTTACAGGTTGAGTTTGTGGTAAAGAAGACAAAAGTAATGTTGGGATTTATTTCAAGAGGAATAGAATATAAAAGCAATGAGGTAATGTTGAGCCTTTATAAGACACTAGTCAGGCCACACTTAGAGTATCATCCATAGTTTTGAGCCCATATCTCAGAAAGGATGTGTTATCATTGGACAGGGTCCAGAGGAGATTCACGAAGATGATTCTGGAAACAAAGGGGTTAACAAATGAGCATTTGGCAGCTTTGGGTCTGTACTCACTGGAATTTAGAAGAATGTTGGGGGGATCTCTTTGAAACCTACCTGTTGTTGAAAGGACTAGGTAGGGTGGAAGTGGAGGGGATGTTTCATATGGTGGTGGTATCCCACAGTCTGAAAATTGAGGGCTGACCTTTTAGAACAGAGGTAAGGAGGAATTGTTTTAGCCAGAGAGTAGTAAATCTGTGGAATGCTCTGCCACAGACTGTGGTGGAAGCTAATTGTGTACATATATTCAAGGCAGAAGTTGATCGTTTCCTGATCGGTCGGGGCAGCAAAGGATATGGCGAGAAGGCAGGTGTTTGGGGTTGAGTGTGATCCGGGATCGGCCATGATGGAATGGCAGAGCAGACTCGATGGGTTGAATGGCCTAATTCTGCTCCTATGTCTAATGGTTTTATGATCTAAAACCTTTTCTTTGGCAAGACCACATCAGACATTTGGTGGGTGTTTAAAGACCAATTGCACAGAGTACAGGAAAGGTATGTTCCTGATAGAAGGAAGGATGGGGAGGAAAGATAAGAGAACTTTGGATGTCCAGAGAGGTGATGAATTTAGTCAAGAAGAAAAAGGACAAGTGTGTAAAGCTTTGAAAGTCAGAATCAAATGTCACACATAAGGAGTATAAAGAAACCAGAAAAGAACTAAAGAAGGGAATTAGGAAACTGGGAGAAGTCCTTGGAAAGTAGGTTTAAGGTGAATCCTAAAACCTTCGATAGATACATCTAAAGTAATAGGATAACCAGGGAGAGTGTGGGACCACTCAAGGATAAAGGTGTTACATTTGCTTGGGTGCAGTTAATGTTTTTTTTAGTGTGTCGCACCAGTCAGCCAGCCGTTCTTGTCTGGCACGTGGTGTCAGGATTGGTCTCCTTTCGGATTAACCGGGTCACGATATGAACGTTCCTGACTCGACCCTTTTTTCTTTACGAGGCTGAGTGGCTAGCTCGACGCTCAACCCGGCACGGATGGAAAGCGTGCTCAGGTGGTGGCCCGACTTGGATTCGAACTCGGGAGCCTGCGCTCCGGAGTCCGGTGCTGATGCCATTGCACCACCAGCCGGCCACAATGAGGTACTTAATGAGTACTCTGCTTCATTATTTATCAAGGAAAAGGATATGGAGTACCAGGAGATCAATGCTGAGTGTATTGAGGTCAAGGAGGAGGAAGAGTTAGGCCTCCTAAGGATTATTAAGTTGGATGTCCTTAGGGCCTGATGGGATTTACCCCAGGTTATTGAAGGAAGCAAGAGATAAGATTTTTGGGACCTTGACCAGGATCCTTGTGTCCTCTCCAGCCAGAGGCGAGGATCTGGTTAATGTTGTACCTCTATTTAAGAAGGGAACAAGGGAAAATCCTGGGAACTATAGGCCAGTGTGTCTCATCTCAGTCGTAGCAAAGTTGTTGGAAAAAATTCTTGGGGATAGGATATATGAGCATTTGTGCATGGCAGGTTGTGCCTTAAAAACCTGATTGAGTTTTTTGACAGGGTAATGAGAGAAATTGATGAGGGCAGAGAAGATGATGATGTCTATGTGGATTTTATTAAGGTGTTGAACGAAGTCCCTCATGGGTGGCTAATCCAGAAGATTAAGGACTATGGGGTCCATGGCATATTGGCTGTTTGGATTCAGAAATGCATGTAGAAGACAGGGTAGTGGTTGAAGGGACTTGTTTGTAAGAGGTACAGCACGGTGGCTCTTTGGCCCACCTAGTCCATGCCGACTATTTAAACTGCCTACTCCTATTGACGTGCACCAGGACCATAGCCCTGCATACCCCTACTATTTAAGTACCTCCAAATTTCTCTTAATCATTGAAATTGAGCTTGCATGCACCACTTGTACTGGCAACTAATTCCACACTCTGATGACTTACTGAGTGAAGAACTTTCCCCTCATGTTCCCCTTAAACTTTTCACCCTTCACACTTAATCCTTGGCCTCTGGTTAACCCAAACACGGTGGAAAAAGCTTGCTTGCCTTTACCCTATCCATACCCCTTGTAATTTTATATTCCTCTATCAAATTTCCTGTCAGTCTTCTACATTCTTGGGAATACAGTCTTAACCTATTCACTTTTTCCTTTCACTTTTAACTCAGAAACTCCAGACCTGGCAACATCCTTGTAAATTTTCTCTGCACTTGGGGAAAGGCTGTTTTGGATTGGGTATTATGTAATAACCCAGGTCTTATTAGGGAACTTAATGTAAAGGAACCCTTAGGAGGCAGTGATCATAATATGGCTGAGTTCATACTGCAGTTTGAGAGGGAGAAGCATAGGTCATGAGTATGATTCCAGGAGTGAAGGGATTGAGGAGCATTTGGCAGCTTTGGGCCTGTACTCACTGGAATTTGTAAAAATGAGGGGGGGAATCTCATTGAAACCTACTGAATGTTGAAAGGACTTGATAGGGTGGATCTGGAGAGGAAGTTTCCTATGGTAGGGGTATCCAGAACTAGAGGACACAGCCTTAAAATTGAGGGGTGACCTTTTAGAACAGAGATGAGGAAGAACTTTTTTAGCCAGAGAGTAGTGAACCAGTGGAATGTTCTGCCACAGACTGCAGTGGAGGCCAAGTCTGTGATTATGGTTAAGACGGAATTTGATAGTTTCCTGACCAGTCAGGGCATCAAAGAATACAACGAGAAGGCAGGTGTATAGGGAGAGTGGAATCCGGGATCAGCCATGATGGAATGGCAGTGCTGACTTGATGGGCTGAATGGCATAATTCTGCTCCTATATCTTATGGTCTTACTGTCACTCTCTGGCTTCTCCCACAAAGCCAATGTCTATTCCAATTTACTACCTCATCTTGAATGCGAAGTGACTGAACCTTCTTGACCAACCTCCCATGCGGAATGCCTTGCTAAAGTCCATATAGACAACATCAACTGCCTTGTTTTCATCCACTTTCCTGATAACTTCCTGGAAAAACTCTTTAAGTTTGGTTAGACATGACCTACCAGACATGAAGCATGCTGACTATTCTTAATCAGTCCATGTCGATCCAAATATACTTGTATATCCAGTCGCTTAGGATATCTTCCAATAGCTTTCCCATAACTGATGTTATGCTCACTAGCCTATAATTTCTCGGTTTATGTTTAGAGCCTTTTTTAAACAGCGGAACAATATTCACTATCCTCCAACCTTCTGGTACCTCTAATGTCACTACCGGTAATATAAATATTTCTGCTAGCTCCCACCCCACCCAGTTAATTTCTGTACTTGCCTTCCATAGGGTCCAAGGGAACACCTTGTCAGGCCCTGGGGATTTATCATCACTGATTTGCCTCAAGGTAGCAAACACCACCTCCTTTGTCATCTATAATGGGTCCATGAAGTTGATGCCACTTTGCTTCACTTCTATAGACTCTGTATCCATCTCCTGAATAAATACAGGTGCAAAGAATGCATTTAAGATCTCTGCCATCTGTTTTGGCTCCACACATGGATTACTATTCTCATCTTCCAGGGGACCAGTTTTGTTCTCTTGCTCCTAACATACCTGTAGAATCCCTTGGGGTTTCTCCTTCACCTTGTCTTCTATAGTAACTTCATGCCTTCTTTTAGCCTTCTTGATTTCTCTCTGAAGTAGTAGGCAGTTGTTGATCCCAGGGGATGATGGGTTTGCGCCTCTGGTGGACTGTGTCCTCTCCAGGGCACAAGCCTGGGCAGGAAAATTTGAAGAACTATGTGTTGCCCATGCACCAGGTTCCCCCTCTCCATGTCACTGATGTAGTTCAAGGGAAGGGTAAGCTCTGATACAGCTTGGCACCCATGACATCACAGAGGTTGCCAGAGTGAGGTTGTCAACAACATCAAACTGCCTTGGCTCCAGAATTCTTCTTCAGGGTTACTCCCAAGGCCTTTCCCATGGGTGGGTATGGCCACAAGGCAGCGGAAGTTTAAAATCAGAGTTTTCCTTCTCCTGGGTAGGCTGCCGTCCAAGACTGATGAGCCTCACCTGCCTGAAGAAGTATTCTCTTGCGTTTCTTATACTACGTAAGCACCTCATATGTTCTTACTTGCTTACACGTGCTATGGACCTTTTTTTTTATCTCAACTGGAGTTTCAATATCTTGAAAACAAAGGTACCCTACATTTGTTATCTTTGCCTTTTATTGTGACAGGCATGTACTATCTTTGTACTCTCAAAATTTCTCTTTTAAAGGCCTCCCTCTTACCAAGTACATCTTTGCCAGAAAACAGCCTGTATCAGCCCACACTTGGCAGATCATTTCTGATGCCATCAAAATTAGCCTTTCTCCAGTTTTGAATCTCAACTGCAGACCAGACCTACCCTTTGCATATTACTTTGAAACTAAAGGCATTGTGGTCACTCGATGCAATGTGTCCCCCTGCAAAAACTTCTGTCAACTGCCGTGTCTCATTCTCCTGGTTAAGAGGGCATGTGTCCAAGGAGGACATAAATAATCTTCCGGAAATAATAGGGGACAGAGGGTCCAGTGAGATGGAGGAACTGAGGGAAATGCATGTTAGTAGGGAAGTGGTGTTGGGTAAATTGAAGGGATTAAAGGCAGATAAATCCCCAGGGCCAGATGGTCTGCATCCCAGAGTGCTTAAGGAAGTAGCCCAAGAAATAGTGGATGCATTAGTGATAATTTTTCAAAACTCTTTAGATTCTGGACTAGTTCCTGAGGATTGGAGGGTGGCTAATGTAACCCCACTTTTTAAAAAAGGAGGGAGAGAGAAACCGGGGAATTATAGACCGGTTAGCCTAACATCGGTGGTGGAGAAACTGCTAGAGTCAGTTATCAAAGATGTGATAACAGCACATTTGGAAAGCGGTGAAATCATCGGACAAAGTCAGCATGGATTTGTGAAAGGAAAATCATGTCTGACGAATCTCATAGAATTTTTTGAGGATGTAACTAGTAGAGTGGATAGGGGAGAACCAGTGGATGTGGCATATTTGGATTTTCAAAAGGCTTTTGACAAGGTCCCACACAGGAGATTAGTGTGCAAACTTAAAGCACACGGTATTGGGGGTAAAGTATTGATGTGGATAGAGAATTGGTTGGCAGACAGGAAGCAAAGAGTAGGAATAAACGGGACCTTTTCAGAATGGCAGGCAGTGACTAGTGGGGTACCGCAAGGCTCAGTGCTGGGACCCCAGTTGTACAATATATATTAATGACTTGGATGAGGGAATTAAATGCAGCATCTCCAAGTTTGCGGATGACACGAAGCTGGGCAGCAGTATTTGCTGTGAGGAGGATGCTAAGAGGATGCAGGGTGACTTGGATAGGTTAGGTGAGTGGGCAAATTCATGGCAGATGCAATTTAATGTGGATAAATGTGAGGTTATCCACTTTGGTGGCAAAAACAGGAAAATAGATTACTATCTGAATGGTGGCCGATTAGGAAAAGGGGAGGTGCAACGAGACCTGGGTGTCATTATACACCAGTCATTGAAAGTGGGCCTGCAGGTACAGCAGGCAGTGAAAAAGGTGAATGGTATACTGGCATTTATAGCAAGAGGATTCGAGTACAGGAGCAGGGAGGTACTACTGCAGTTGTACAAGGCCTTGGTGAGACCACACCTGGAGTATTGTGTGCAGTTTTGGTCCCCTAATCTGAGGAAAGACATCCTTGCCATAGAGGGAGTACAAAGAAGGTTCACCAGATTGATTCCTGGGATGGCAGGACTTTCATATGATGAGAGACTGGATGAACTAGGCTTATACTCATTGGAATTTAGAAGATTGAGGGGGGATCTTATTGAAACGCATAAAATCCTGAAGGGATTGGACAGGCTAGATGCAGGAAGATTGTTCCTGATGTTGGGGAAGTCCAGAACGAGGGGTTACAGTTTGAGGATAAAGGGGAAGCCTTTTTAGGACTGAGATGAGGAAAAACTTCTTCACTCAGAGTGGTGAATCTGTGGAATTCTCTGCCACAGGAAACAGTTGAGGCCAGTTCATTGGCTATATTTAAGAGGGAGTTAGATATGGCCCTTGTGGCTAAAGGGATCAGGGAGTATGGAGGGAAGGCTGGTACAGGGTTCTGAGTTGGATGATCAGCCATGATCATACTGAATGGCGGTGCAGGCTCGAAGGGCCGATTGGCCTACTCCTGCACCTATTTTCTATGTTTCTATGTGCTATCATGAGAGGCTGGAGTTCTGCAATTAGTTCTGCAGGGATCTGTGCTGAGACCTCTGCTGTTTGTGTTGCATATAAATGACCTGGATGAAAATATAAATGATTGGTTTACTAAATTTGTGGATGATACCAACATTGGTGGAGCTATGGATAGTGTAGAAGACTGGTAAAGAACACGGTATGACATATACCAGGTTCAAATATGGGCTGAGAAATGACAGATGGACTTTAACCCAGATAATAGGACAAATGCAGGGAGACAATACACTGTTAAGGACATAGTCATTAACATTATTGCTGAGCAGAGAGATCTTGGGATCCAAGTTCAGAGCTCCTTGAAAGTGGCTACCCAGGTCGATAAGCTAGTTTAGAAGGCTGATGGGATGCTTGCATTTATTAGTCGAGGCACTGAGTTCAAAACTCAGGAGGTTATGTGTCAACTTTATAAAACTTGGGTTTGACCACATCTGGATTACTGCTTTCAGTTCTGATTGCCCCACTATAGGAAGGATGTTGAGGCTTTGGAGAGGGTGCAAAAGAGGTTTGTCAGGATGCTGCCTAGTGACAAAGCATGTGCTATCATTAGAGTCTGGACAAACTTGGGTTTTCACTGGAGCATTGGAGGCTGAGGGGGAGATGTGATTAAGGTTTACAAGATTATGAGAGGAATATGAGATTATGGACGGAGACTGTCTGTTTCCCAGGTTCAAAATGTCTAATACCAGAGAGTATGCATTGAAGATGAGAGAGGATAAGTTCAAAGGTATGTGAGGGGTAATTTTTATATTCAGTGGTGGATGCCTGGACCGTGAAGCCGAGTATGGCAAATACAGAGCCGTCTGGATTGGCACAATGAATATTCATTGTGAAAGGTGAAGGGATATGGACATTGTGTAAATCAGAGGGATTAGTTTTTGAGTGGTTTTGATTTACTTTTTGTCTCTTTTGGCACAACATTTTGGGTTAAGGGCCTGAGGGCCTGTTCCTGTTCTGTACTGCTTAAAAACTTTGGAAACTTATTGACTGAAAAAAAACGTTATTTGTTCCTACAAGATGCTGGAGGAACTCAGCGGGTCAGGCTGTATCTATGGTGTAGTTGTAGCTAATAGTGGCATTCTGATGCAACTCAGTTAGCCACTCCCATGTGGGAGGAGTTCACATTTTGTACAAGCAGAGTTGTCAGTAAAGTTCAGTTGAATGTCCTGCATGCTGATCTCTTGGTGTGCTCTGCACTATCCCTCAATATCGAACACAACATAGTGTCAGAAGTGGTTGATCGTTGATGAATTGGTGCTACAGACCAAGTAAGATACCCGCCAAGAAAAAAAATTTACAGTAAGACTGTTCTTGTTAGCATATTTCAATGAAAGATAGCCAGACTAAACCTAAACCTAAACTGCCTATGCCAGTTGGACTTATTTGGACTTCTGTAGTCCAAATAAATAAAATGATAAATAAACAAACAGGAAAATGGAGCAAGTACTTGCAGTACCAATATCTACTTACCCGTTAAAGCACCCCTCCCCCCGAGACTTGTGATTTCTCTAAACCAGGGGGCTTGGGGCAATTGCTGAAATGCCTTGTAAGCATTCTCACTCAGGCTTCAGAAGAGCATCACTATTATACTGCATGGGTGACAAAAGATGACATCATGGCTGGATTAGGACTGACAGCTGCTCAGAAAAAGGAGTACAAAAGAGTGCAAGACACATTCGAAGAGTACTTCACAGGAAAGCAAAATATGTTCTACGAGAGGGCAAAGTTCAAAGTTCCAGAAAACAGGAGCCAGAAAGTGTAAGTGATTTATCATAGCATTGTATAATTGTCAGAGAGACTTCAGTTGCAGGCAAATCTGACACTAGACAAAGCTGCTAATATGGTCAGACAGAGTAAAAATGTTCATTTGCAACAAGCAGAACTGAGGCATGACAACGATGCTGAGGTAAAGGTAGAAGCTGTACAAAGAGAAGGGTATAAACAAGGTGCAGTCAGGAAGACTACAGAAACAGTCTGTTAAACAAAACAAACAAGGGAAACAAAGAGCATGTAAAATGTCGAGCTGCAGGAGAAGCGGCAAGTCTCCATTCCACATCAAAGAGCTCTGTCCAGCAAAATAAGTGAAAAGCCTCCATTGCAATAGAGTTGGCCAATATAAAAGCCAGTGTCACTCAAAACCAGTTCTCAAGGGGGTCAAGGAAGACCATGATCCAGACAAAGAGAGGGCATTCCTTGAGGCTGTAGATGCAAACAGACTGGGCTGCTGGCCTCATCAATTAGGGGACCACTTCACTAAGAATCTCTGTACCATCCACAACAAGCAGGACTTCCCCGTGTCCAAACATCTTAATTCTGATTCCCATTAATGTTCCAACATATCGATTCATAGCCTCCTGTTGTGCTGAGATGAGGTCAACCACAGGGTGGAGGAGCAACACCTTATATTCTGTGCAGGTAGCCTCCAACCTGATGGCATAAGTATCAGTTTCTCCTTCCAGGAAACAAATCCCCGCCATCCAACTTCCTCCATCCCCCACTCTGAGCTTCTCACCTACCCATTACTTCCCCCTGGGTTCCCTCCTTCTTCCCTCTCTCCTATGGTCCACTGTCCTCTCCTTTCTTCTCCAGCCCTTGACCTTTCCCACTCACCAAACTTTGCCTAATACCTTCCAGCTAGCCTCATTCCTCTCCCCCCCCCCCACCTTTTTAATACTGGCAACTTCCCCCTTCTATCTCAGCCCTGAAGAAGAGTCTCGTACCAAATTGTTGACTGTTTATTCTTTTCCATAGATGCTGCCTGAGCTGCTGAGTTCCTCCAGCGTTTTGTGTGTGTTGTTTTGGATTTCCAGCATCTTCAGTCCTACTCGTGTTTGTTCAAGTATTGGCCGTCAGTGACCAGGCGATCAAATGCGCATGCATATGGGTCGCACGCAGTCAGTTCTAGAAACTGCACTTGCGCTCAGTGGACAGAAGGCTCTTGGAAGATCAACAGTAGGTAGGAGCAGGGCTGTGGGCAGGGGTTTCATCAGCACTGGTGTCTGAACTGCAACTGAGGGACAGTTAATGTGAGCTCTGGACACACTGTGGCTCCGCATCCCAAGACGTTCTGGGTCCTTTCCCCATCTCTCAGCCACACGATCTGTATCCAGGTCCTGGGGAACTTCAGAGGTTCAAAGGTCCAATTTGGTGCCAGAGAAGTGTATTCAATATACATCCTGATATGCTTTTTCTTCACAAACATCCACGAAAACAGAGAAGTGCTCCAAAAAATGAACAACAGTTAAACATGAGAACCCCAAAGTCCCCCCTCCCAGCTCCCCCTCCCGCGCGTAAGCGGCAGCAAGCAATGATCCCCCTCCCCCCTCCCCACCAGCAAAAAAAAGAGCACCCGCTACCAAGCGCAAGCGTGAACTAGGCGATAGCAAAGACTATCGCATTTCATCCGACATTCGACAAACCACAGGTTCTCTCTCTCCCTGGCGAGGGAGAGGGAGGCGTCCTCCATTTTCACAGCGAGCGGGAGACATAACAACAACCTGCTGGTTTACGATGTTAAAGTCCGTTCTGTCACTTTTTACGAGCTCAGTGCCTGAAGATCACAAAGATCTCGGGTCTTTGGGCCCACAGCGAAAGATTTTCCAGCCTCCCTGACGACACACAAATCTCCTGCTGTGACACAACCTTCGATCTGCCCGTCTCCAGAGCTCCGAGATCTTAGGCTTTGGAATTCGAGTCAGACTCTTAGGCCAACCACTTGGCATGCCGAACGACAATGGTTGATCCTGAAACCCTGAGAACGGGTCCCATTCCCACAAAGAACCGGTCTGCGTGTAATTCCAGGTCAGGGTCTTCAAAAGAATCCTGAAAGGGAAAAATAAAGATATTAGCGATGGAGATAGAGCTGTTTCTGAAGTTGCAAGCAAAGGAGTCACCGTTTAGCACCATCCTAACTCCACCTCCAACCATTTCATCATGGCTGATTCATTTTGTGTCTCGTCACCAATCTCCTGCCTTCTCCCCATATCCCTTCTTGCCCTGACTAATCAATGATCTATCAACCTCATCTTTAGATATGCCCAATGATGTGGCTTGAACAGTCAACTATGGCATCGAATTCCACGGATTCACCACTCTCTGGCTGAAGAAATTCCTCCTCATTTCCATTCTAAATGGATATCCCTCTATTCTGAGGCTCTGTCCTCTGATGTTAGTTTCCCTCACCATAGGAAACATCCTCTCCACATCCACTTTATCAAGGCCTTTCGACATTTGGTAGGTTTCAGTGAGATCCCCCACTTATTCCTCTGAATTCCAGTGGGTCAAAGCCATCCAGTGCCTCTCATATGAAAAGCCTTTCAATCCCAGAATCATTTTTATGAACTTTCTTTGAACCCTTTCTTATGTCAGCACAGCCTTTCTTACATAAGGGGACCAAAACTGCACATGATACTCCAAGCAAGGCCTCACCAGTGGGTTACAAGTCCTACGGAAGAGTCCAAGTCTCTTTGAATTTTCTCTCTATTTGGAAAATAGTTTATGCTTTTATTTCTTCTGCCAAAGTGGATAATGATACACTATGGTCTAATTGTCTTCCTGAAATGCTATCCTTCACCCATTGATATCTTTCATAAATCTTTTTACAGGTTAGGAACGGCAAAAAAAAGTGTACAGGAATCTCAAACGCAACGACACCTCAGTTTTGCTGTCTCTGTCCAGGCATTTAAGGAGAGACCAGGTATTTCCTTTGTGACACCAATAAATCAGCTGTGATCCTTGAAGATGAAGAAGTATCTCATCCCAGCTGAAAATGTGCTTTGTCTCCCAGTTGAGGTTTTCTGTTGTAATTCAGTGAAATCCAGTGAAATTGGGGCTGCTGAGAGCACACCAGCATTTGTTCATTGGGGATCAGTTCTTTGACTGTATTAATTATACAAGGGATTCACCACGTCTGATAATCTGACTTGATGAATTGATAGAGAACTGTGGGAAGGAATTCACTCACTCATCCAGCCTACAGATGCATCAGCGAATTCACACTGAGGAGTGGCCATTCACCTGCTTTGACTGTGGGAAGGGATTCACTTGGTGATTGAGTTACTAGCATACCATTTGGTTCACACGAAGAGATGCCATTCACCTGCTCAGACTGTGGGAAGAAGTTTACCCGGTCATCTTACCTGAAGATACATCAGCGAATTCACACTGGCGAGAGGCCATTCACCTGCTCAGTATGTGGAAAGGGATTCAGTCAGTCATCCAACCTCCAGACACACCAGCGCATTCACACGGGAGAGAGGCCATTCACCTGCTTAGACTGTGGGAAGGGGTTTACTCAGTCAATTGAACTGAAAGTACATCAGAGAAGTCACACTGGGGAGAGGCCATTCACCTGCTCAAACTGTGGGAAAGGATTCACTCACTCATCACACCTGCTGACACACCAGCTAGTTCACACTGGGGAGAGACCGTTCACCTGCTCAGACTGCGGGAAGGGATTCACTCGGTCATTTGACCTACTGGCACACCAGGCAGTTCACACTGGGGAGTGGTCGTTTACCTGCTCAGACTGTGGGAAGGGATTCACTCGGTCATCTGAACTGAAGGTACATCAGCGAATTCACACTGGGGAGAGGCTGTTCACCTGCTCAACCTGTGGGAAGGGATTCACTCACCCATCACACCTCCTGAGACACCAGCGAATACACACTGGGGAGAGACCATTCACCTGCTCAGACTGCGGGAAGGGATTCATTCAGTCATCCCACCTGCAAATGCACCAGCGAGTTCACACTGGAGAGATGCCATACACCTGCTCAGACTGTGGGAAGGGGTTTAATCGGTCATCTTACCTGAAAGTACATCAGCGAATTCACACTGGGGAGAAGCCGTTCACCTGCTCAGAATGTGGGAAGGGATTCAATCAGTCATCCAACCTACAGACGCACCAGCGAGTTCACACTGGGGGGAAGCTATTCACCTGCCCAGAATGTGGGAAGGGGTTTACTCAGTGTTCTGAACTGAAGGCACACCAGCGAACTCACAATGGGGAGAGGCCATTCACCTGTTCAGTATGTGGGAAGGGATTCACCTACTCATCACTCCTACAGACGCACCAGCGAATTCACACTGGAGAGAGGCCGTTCTCCTGCCCAGACTGTGGGAAGGGATTCACTCAGTCATCTGAACTGAAGATACATCAGCGAATTCACACTGGGGAGAGACCATTCACATGCTCAGACTGTGGGAAGGGATTCACTCGATCATCTGAACTATTGGCACACCAGTCAGTTCACACTGGGGAGTGGCCATTCACCTGCTCAGACTGTGGGAAGGGATTCTCTTGGTCATCTGAACTGAAGGTACATCAGCGAGTTCACACTGGGGAGAGACCGTTCACCTGTTCAGAGTGTGGGAAGGGATTTAGTCAGTCATCCCACTTACAGGTGCACCGGCGAGTTCACACTGGGGAGATGAGGTTCACCTGCTCAGAATGTGGGAAGGGATTTACTCGGTCATCTTACCTGAAGGTACATCAGCGAATTCACACTGGGGAGAGGCCATTCACCTGCTTAGTATGTGGGAAGGGATTCAGTCAGTCATCCAACCTACAGACGCACCAGCGAGTTCATACTGGAGAGAGGCCATTCATTTGCTCAGACTGTGGGAAGAGATTCAGTCAGGCATCCGACCTTTTGGCACACTTCCAATTTCACACTGGGGAGAAAATTTAAATAAGCTGCATGCCAGAGAGTTAACCATCACATTTTCTGAATCCAGAAGGGACTTGGAGTCGAACTTTGCAATTATTGCTGCTGTACATCAAACCCAGTTCTACACCCTGGTCACTGAGTAGGAGAGGAGTTTCTTCTGATTTTCACCTTTATTGGGACTGGGGTTTAATGTTCTGGATCTGTGATAAATATATCAGTTCTATTTTAAACTCTGCAAAGGGGTGATAACTGTAGAGACTAACCATTACAAAGAAGAACCACCATGCCAGGGACTCGGAGAAGAAAGGATCGATCATTTGGCCAACAGGCGATCCCTTGTTTCAGTGTTATAAATTGGAGAAGAGGTCTGAGTGGGTATTGATAGAGGGATCAGTAGAATTCAGTTTTAAATTGTTGGCCTGGAGTCAACATAGTTACACTGTTGTTTGTGCAGCAACAATAACAGGTAGCTTTGATTAATTCAGAGTTATGTAGTGAGTTTCCTAAGCTTGTCCAGTTGATGAATAGTCAAGATATTTAGGCATCCCAGCTGTGCTCGAAGAGAAAGAATGGAAGTCTGGGACCCTAGTTTCACGTTGAACCATCCATTATATGAGGATATTGAAATGGGGAAAGGAAAAGGACAAGAAGAATCCAGGGTTGTCAGAGAAATGGAGAGATTACTTTCATCATCATATATGGCCTGACTATGAGAAGTGGATATGAAAGGTTGAGAGTGGTGGGGCAGGATGCATTGTGGAAAATGCAAAAACAGAAACTGGTAGAGGAATTGTGTAAATGTAAGGAAGAGTTAAGAGAGAGAGGAAAGAAAATGAAATTCTGAGGGAGCAGGGTCAGGCGGTTTAGAAACATAGAAAATAGGTGCAGGAGTAGGCCATTCGGCCCTTCGAGCCTGCACCGCCATTTATTATGATCATGGCTGATCATCCAACTCAGAACCCAGCCTTCCCTCCATACCCCCTGACCCCTGTAGCCACAAGGGCCATATCTAACTTCCTTTTAAACATAGCTAATGAACTGGCCTCATCAGTTTGCTGTGGCAGAGAATTCCACAGATTCACCACTCTCTGTGTGAAGAAGTTTTTCCTAACCTCGGTCCTAAAAGGCTTCCCCTCTATCCTCAAACTGTGACCCCTCGTTCTAGACCTCCCCAACATCGGGAACAATCTTCCCGCATCTAGCCTGTCCAATCCCTTTAGGATCTTATACGTTTCAATCAGATCCCCCCTCAATCTTCTAAATTCCAACGAGTACAAGCCCAGTTCATCCAGTCTTTCTTCATATGAAAGACCTGCCATCCCAGGAATCAATCTGGTGAACCTTCTTTGTACTCCCTCTATAGCAAAGATGTCTTTCCTCAGATTAGGGGACCAAAACTGCACACAATACTCCAAGTGTGGTCTCACCAAGGCCTTGTACAACTGCAGTAGTACCTCCCTGCTCCTGTACTCGAATCCTCTCGCTATAAATGCCAGCATACCGTTCGCCTTTTTCACCGCCTGCTGTACCTGCATGCCCACTTTCAATGACTGGTGTATAATGACACCCAGGTCTCGTTGCACCTCCCCTTTTCCTAATCGGCCACCATTCAGATAATAATCTGTTTTCCTATTTTTGCCACCAAAGTGGATAACTTCACATTTATCCACATTAAATTGCATCTGCCATGAGTTTGCCCACTCACCCAACCTATCCAAGTCACCCTGCATCCTCTTAGCATCCTCCTCACTGCTAACACTGCCACCCAGCTTTGGTTCCACCTGAGTCAGTTCAGGCTCAGTGTGAATTGGTAACAAGAGAAAGGGAGAAAACTGCGGTGTAAACAGGCAAATACAGAATTAGAGAAATGGAAAAGTCGGTGTCAGGATTTACGGAGGGCTATGAATGTCCTGCAGAAACCGGCAGCTGAGAAGAAAGGCAGCGCCGATCATATCAAGTGTTTAAAACAGATTAAAAAGCTGCAAAGTCAACTCTCAGCTCAGAGCAGAGTGATATGTGCATTTGGTGCGAGAACTGACGATGATGGTGATGTAGATTGAGGTGATTTAGCATTTGGGGCGACACACTATAATAGTGAGTATGATTGGGGAAATGGACCTCCTCCCCGTGGACGGGGTTAAATCTGCAACATTCACTGCCCCAGTGGCGCCCAGTGGTAACAGAGAGAGTTCAGGAGACACCAGAGCCTGAGGGATCATTTGTGATGTGGTATTCTACCCTTTTGATATGGCCCAATTCAGTGCTATAGCTGCGAATATACTGTACTATCCTCGGGAACTTTTCCAGCCCATTCAGCAGCACAAGATAATTTACGTTTTAGATGAAGCAGAAGAACGGAAGTTAACCCTTTATGTGTCTAACTTCAGTGTTACACTCAGCCCTGCCATTGGAACAAGGGCCAGGGGATACTGGATGATTTACAGGAGGCTACACAAGAAGGTGCAGTGACTAATCGACGTGACCCGGTGGAGTCTTTGCATACGTGCAAGCAAGGGGTGGGTTGCAACCCTCTGTATTTGTGATGTGATTGAGGCTAGTTATCTCGAGTGTTTATGGCCTTACTTTATATTTGGCAGAATTTAACTCAGGGACAGAATGGTAACTGGCTGAGGAACTTGATACTGTATCGCACAGTACCGAGGAGAGCAGAAGAGTGTGTGAAATGTCTGATCCTACAGATCTGTGGAAATATTATTTTTTGTAACAATTTGAAGTGACAAAATGTAGTTTTACAAATTCCAGAGTGCTAAGATAATAAGCTGCAATATACACTGGTGCTAAAAAGTTTGTGAACCCTGTGGAATATTCTCTATTTCTGCATAAATATGATCTAAATGTGATCAGATCTTCACGCAAGTCCTAAAACTAGATAAATAGAACCCAGTTAGATAAATAACACAATAAAATATTATACTTTATTTATTGAGAAAAATTATACAATATTACATGTATTGTTGGAGATAATATGTGAACCTCTGGGGTAATGCCTTCTACTAAAGGTATTTGGAGTCAGGTGTTCCGATCAATGAGACTGAGATTTCAGGTGTGGGTTGTAGAGATGCCCCGCCCTGTAAAAAAGACACAACGTCAGGTTACTGACAGAGCCTGCTCTTCTCGAGAAAGATCTGTTTATGTATACCATGCCTCGATCAAAATAACTTTCAGGGGACCATAGAAGAAGAATTGTAGAGATGCATGAAGCTGGAAAAGACTACAAAAGCATTTCTAAAGGCTTAAGTGTTCATCAGTCCACAGTAAGAGAAATTGTCTGAATTGTTTATAGATGGAGGAAATTCAGTGTTGTTGCTACTCGCCCTAGGAGTGGGCATCCAGCAAAGATCACACCAAGAACACAACGTGCAATGCTGAAGGAGGTGAAAAAGAACCCAAGGGTAACAGCAAAAGTCCTGCAGAAATCTCTGAAACTTGCTAAAGTCTCTGTCCATGTGTCCACTGTAAGAGAAACACTGAACTGAAGTGGTGTTCATGAAAGGACACGGCAGAGGAAATCACTGCTCTCCATAAAAACATTGCTGCATGTCTCAAGTTTGCAAAAGGCCACCTGGATGTTCTACAACGCTTCTGGGACAATGTTCTGTGGACAGATGAGACACAAGTTGAACTTTTTTAGCAGAAATGCATACCACTATGCTTGGAGGAGAAGGGCACTGCAGACTGTGACGGGATCCTGAATTACCCCTATGAACTGTGCTCGTTTGCCCCTATTAACTGTGCTTTTGAAAAGAGAGAGTCATTTAACATCGATATCTTGTTTTGGAAGAGAGAGAGAGAGAGATACGAAGACTAACTGTTGGACTGTCACCTTAAGGCACTGGAAGTAAGTTTTGGATTTCTGCTGAGTTGGAGAGAGAAATGGCTCTGAGCAGCTCGTAAGTTGCTATGGTGACCGAAGGTGGTGTTATTTGACGGACACTTGATATTATGATTTTTGGCAGCATGTTGATACTTCTGAAGGACAGTTCACCTGCTTGTGATTTTCTTACACAGGCAGAGGAAGGAGGAATTATTTGAGTGACAGTTGATGCTCAGCACGGGACGATAAAATGGGAGGTCAGATGATAGACCTCAGATACATGTTTTGGACACTGAATGAGCATTGTTGTGCCCATAGAAAAAGTGGGTTTTGGAGGATCAATCAGTTGCTCTTGCAGTGGAAAGAGGAAAGGGGTTGACTGGTGGGGAATTGTCCATGTGTCCACCCTCGCCTGGGGGATAGCTCCACCAGAGAAAACCGGTCTCCTTTGTTAAAGTCACAGTCAGTGACTTTTAAAGGATTTCAAAGGACAACGAGGAGATCGACGGCGTTAGCTCACCTGAAGACTCAAATCTCTCCCTCTCTCTCTCTTTCCATCACTACTCGACTCAATACCACGAACTGAACTGAACTTTACTCATAATCGTAAGACTATCTTTTTACCCCTAGACTTAAAGAAGCTTGGTTTTTCAGACATATATTTCCACACTTAACTGATATACTTACTTATATATATAAAATCATTGCTAACCTGTTTGATTTATCTACATTTATATTACTGTATTGTGTAGTTACTAATAAATATTATTAGTTTATAGCAATATTGGACTCCAAAGTGTTTTCCATCTCTGCTGGTTCTTTATACTCGTCACGGGGTACGTGACAAGACCAACACCAAAACCTCATCCCAACTATGAAGCATGGTGGAAGGAGCACCATGGCTTGGGTTAGCTTTGCTGCCTTAGGGCCTGGACAGTTTACAATCGTTGAGAGAATAATGAATTCAAAATTGTATCCAGACATTTTACAGGAGAATGGCAGGGTAGCGGTCTGTCACCCGAAGCTTAATAGAAGTTGGATGACGCAACAAGACAATGATCCGAAAGACAAGAGTAAATCAACAACAGAATGGTTTAAAAAGAAGAAAATCCGTGTTTTGGAATGGCCGGGTCAAAATCCTGATGATAATCCTATAGAAATATTGTGGAAGAGTCTGAATCAAGCAGTTCATGCAAGAAGGTCCACAACATCCCAGAGTTGAAGCAGTTTTGTAAGGAGGAATGGCCTAAAGTTCCTCCAAGCCGATGTGCAGGACTGATCAACAGTCTGGTTGAAGTTATTGCTGTACAAGGGAGCCACACCAGTTACTGAAAGCAAAGGTTCACTTTTTCCAACAAATACATGTAATCATTTTCCTCAATAAATAAATGAATAAGTATAGCGTTTTGTGTTATTTATTTAGTTGACTGAACATTGTGCAAAAAAAAAGTAGCAGAGACGAGTCAACCGCAGATGACTGAATAGTCAACTCGTCTCGTTCTTCCGTATAAAATGAATGTTTTGTAAACGGTGTGTTGGAAGTTCTCTGCCTTTCCTGGTGGGAACGGAGGTAAACTTTCCCCTTGCAAGTAATAAAGAATAAAGGCATTTGATAAAGATCCACTCAGTGTTGGTATTGTGTTTTGTGAGACTTGGTGGAGAGATACTTGACAGATTTCAGAGGTTTCACCGAGATTACTTGTCCCGATGCAGTAGCGACGCTGGGAGCTCCCTATGACTGACCTGCTGGAGGGAAATTCCCCGGGAGGAGCGATCGCCGGAAAGTAACTTTATTTTTGGTCCTTCGGACATTCCCTCCTGGAGTCGGACTTCAGATTTCCGTTTCGCTGCCGCCCTATACACTGCGATTGGCCCAGGGGCTGGGACGCAGGATTCAGGGAACCGTGAGATGACTGTTGGGGACACTGATGGGTCGTCCGGCGTCCAAGACGCGTAAAGTGCTGATGGTTAAAATAGCCGAATTAGACCAAAGAAACAGATATGGTAATAAGCGTAGCCAATTACTCTACAGGGCGCTGTCATGATTCAGGAACAGATTGCATTGATTGTGTAATACATTAAGTGTAGCAAGGAAAGTGAAACGACGAGCCAGGCAGCGTCGTTCCACGAGAAGGGAACACCGGCATAGCATATGTGCAATAATTACGGGGAAAGGCCAATGGAGGAATTACCTAGTTAGGTGAAATGGACTAAAAATACCGATCAACCATCCACTCCCCCCCCACCCCCACCCCCGCGAATAGGTCTTTTAATAGGGATAGGATTCGGCAAATGAAGACTGTCTTAGAAAAGAGAGATCCTTTCAAGAAAGGACGTAGGCACGTAAGATAGCTAGCTTTTCAGGATTGGGAAAAGCGACATGAAAAGAGTAAACAATGCAGTATTGCTTTAAGTCAGTGCATGAAAAGAAAAGTACTGGAAAACATACAAGTGTTTAAAGCAGATACAAAAGTTGCACAAACAACTTGCTGCACAGAGAGGAATGATATGTGTTTTACGATCCGAAAGAAGAATATGGATTGGAATGATAGAAACATAGAAAACCTACAGCACAATACAGGCCCGTCGGCCCATAAAGCTGTGCCGAACATGTCCTTACTTTAAAAATTACCTAGGGTTACCCATAGCCCTCTATTTTTCTAAGCTCCACGTACCTATCCTGGAGTCCCTTAAAAGACCCTATCGTTTCCGCCTGCTGCTGGAGGTCCTTAACAATGGTCCTTTCTGAGACACTGCTCCCTAAAAATGTCCTGGGTAATTTGTACGCTAGTGCCCAGGATGGAGCTGACTGGATTTACAATCTTCTGCAGCTTCTTTCGGTCCTGTGCCCCTCCATACCAGACAGTGATGCAGCCTGTCAGAATGCTCTCCTCGATACAACTATACTCCAAGTGGGGTCTGACCAGGGTCCTACATAGCTGCAACATTACCTCTTGGCTCTTAAATTTAATCCCACGATTGATGAAGGCCAATGCACTGTATGCCTTCTTAACCACAGAGTCAACCTGCACAACAGCTTTGAGTGCCCTATGGACTCAGACCCCAAGATCCCTCTGATCCTCCACACTGCCAAGAGTTTTACCATTAATACTACGTATATTTTGACATCATATTTGACCTTCTAAAATGAACCACCTTACACCTATCTGGGTTGAACTCCATCTGCCACTTCTCAATCCAGTTTTGCATCCTATCAATGTCCCACTGTAACCTCTGAGAGCCCTCCACACTATCCCCAACACCCCCAACCTTTGTGTCATCAGCAAATTTACTAACCCATCCCTCCACTTCCTCATCCAGGTCACTTATAAAAATCACGAAGAGAAGGGGGTCCCAGAACAGATCCCTGAGGCACACCACTGGTCACCGACCTCCATGCAGAATATGACCCATTCTTTGCCTTCCCAGAATCATCCTCGTGAACCTCCTCTAGACTGTCTCCAATTACAACACATCTTTTCTGAGATATGGGGCCCAAAACAGTTGATAATACTCCAAGTGTGGCCAGGCTAGTGTCTTATAAAGCTTCAGCATTATCTCCTTGTTTTTATATTCTATTCCCCTTGAAATAAATGCCAACATTGCATTTGCATTCTTTAGCACAAACTCAACCTGTAAATTAACCTGGGAGTCTTGCACGAGGACTCCCGAGTCCCTCTGCATTGCTTTAAACCTTCTCCCCGTTTAGATAATAATCTGCACTATTGTTCCTTTTAACAAAATACATCATCATACATTTCCCAACATTGTATTTCATTCTCCACTTTTTGTCTATTCTTCCAATTTGTCTAAGTCCTGCTGCAATTTGCATTGCTTCCTCGGCACTACCTACCCCTCCACCAATGTTTGCGTCATCCGGGAACGCTTCTGTGGCGTCCACACAGTACTCCAATCAAAGAAGGCAGAAGGGATTAGTGTTTGGCTATTTTTGATTTGCTTTTTAGCTGGCTCGGCACAACATTGTGGGCCAAATGGCCTGTTCTGTCCTGATTTAAGTATCTCTGCCACTGCGTTTTTGTGCTTGCCTCCCACAGGGTCCAAGGGAACACATGGTCACGCTCCAAGAATTTGTACACCCTAAATTGCCTTAACACAGCAAACACCCCTCACCCTGTAATCAGTAGAAGCTCCATGAAGTTGATGCCGTTTTGCCTGACTTCCATACACTCTCTGTTGATCTTCTGAGTAAATACAGATGCAAAAAAAAACCCTGTTTGGGGTCTTCCCCATCTCTTTTGGCTCCACACATGGATTACCCATCTGCTCTTCCAGAGGAAAAATTTTGTCCCTTGCAACACTTTTGCTCTTAACATAGCTGTAATTTCCCTTAGGATTCACCTTTTCTGCTTGGGTTGTTGAAACTGTGAACAAAGTCCCCAAAGAGACACTGAAGCTGGTGAATATAATAGTCTTTATTCAGCAAAAGCAGGCATCATACTGAAGACACTCTTGGAAGAAGAGACCTGCCAACCCAATACTACATGATATTTTTATATGCTAAAAATCAAAGGTAACACAGGACTATCCTACTGTTATAATGTATCCACAATCCTTCCTTTGAATTACATTTACTTTTTGAACACCCTGATCTTCACTCCAACACTCAAGACACCCAAAATGAATGATAATCACCACTGATTCTGGGCTGCGTTCACGCATATGCAGACATCTCAGGTGTATGGAGTATTTCTTTGTTTGTAATCTAATAGTCTGCCGTCCAAGAACACCACTGTTCTGGACTGCATTTTAAACTCATCTACAATCTATGTTCAGGTCTGAAGACTGTTGCTGTTGAAATTAATATTTGCTGTATACTATCACTCCGGCATATCCCCTAACAAGGCAACATCATGCCTTAGTTTAGCCTTCTATATATTTTAAGTGTAACACTCGCTTTGCCTTGTGGCACGATCTCGGGGGTGGTAACCCCCCTGCCTGGCCAAACTTTAGAACTCCCATTTGGGTGGATGATGTGTGAAGTGTCCCCTGTGTCAAATCAGTACCCTGAAATAACAAACAGTACACAATATGCGGTTAAACAAGTAAGATTTTATAACTTTTACTTGGACTACGAGACTAGTAGAAAACAAAATATAAAATAAAAGGCACCAAGAATTTATTTAATCAGTTCGTGCACAATTCATTGGAGCTCACGGTTTTCCTTCGCTGATTCCTCCTTCGATCGTCATCAACCCTCAGCTTCCGCCGGAGCCCGGAGGGTCGGGCAGCCCACCGGCCCCTCAAGTCGCGTCTCCTCTCTTCATTCCCCTCATGCCTTCTGCTGAAAGCCCGCAAAAACCAACAGCTTTCACACAAACAAGAAAGAATAACATCTCGCCCATTGGTTAGCAAATGAATTCCAAAGTCCAGTTATCTCTACCTGTAACCCAAACATGCTGCTACAGGGAACCTATTACTTCAGCAGTTAACATTACAGAGAAGCCATTTTATTATAACACTACAGAGAAGCCATTTTATTAGCCTTAGCAGTTAACGTAAAAGAGAAACCCTTACATAAGTGATCTCTTGCATTTCTTATTCTCCCCACACACACCCTTTGTTACTACCTACCTATAGCAGTGATACACCTTTTTTGCTTAACCAGGGCCTCAACACCTCTTGAAAACTAATCTTCCCTAAACCTGTTATCCTCATCATTCTGACAAGCTTTGTAATCTCAAAAATTCATTTTTGAGGGCCTTCCACTTACCAAGTACAGTACATCTTTGCAAGAAAACTGCCCGTTCCAATCCACCCTTGTCAGATTTTTCCTCATACCATTAAAATTGTCCTTTCTCCAGGTGGAAGAAAATTCTGAATAAAGGGCTAAAGTATCTATAACACCCTGCATCTTTCTTTAATTAGCAATATGCCTAGTGCTGGCCTTAGTGCATAACACAGCTGTGTAAACAAGATGGAGACAGCGAAGGTCATAAAGTGTAGGGAGGTCCCTGTGAGCTGTCAAGTTTCTGACAATTAAAAAAATGTCTAGATTTCCTTCACCTGTCAGGTACTAACATATAAAACAAATTATATCTTTGTACTTTAATGACTTACTGGATCTAAGGATTTAATGAACCTTCTATATATTATAAACAAAGACTCACCATGCAGCCTAGGTTCTCAGCATGCTTGCAATAATCTACCTTAGTTTCAAGGATGTTCTGACAACCTATCTCTGTGTGTTGTGGGCAGAAAAGAGACTGTTTCTGGCATTTTTGTGGGAATTGATAAGATGAATAGGATTGACTTTTTTTAACTTTGACATATAAATAACTTTCTGTAAGCATGTATAAAATTGCTCTTTGGAAGGCTTGATGATCACACCGTTAGCAATCATCAGAGAACAAAGGTATTCTCTAGTCACTTCGAAGTCAGTTTCTAATTTATTAGTGACCAACTGTAATAGAACTTCCTTAGCAAATTAATTTCCCTAAAACTCCACTTTAGAATCTCAACCCGTGGACAGAATTGGAAGGGTTGAAGCAGCGGGAAAACCCGAGGTATGGATAATTTAAGCACCAGGCCAGATAGAAAAGGTTCCAGGGTTGAGGTTGGAGGTGAGGCACAGGCCAGTGTTCAGTTTTATTTTTCTCTGCACTGAACTAAGGCCGTGGCCTGCAACTAACAGGCTCCTGCATCAGCTGCTGGCTTCACGTCTGTGGACTTCAGTGAACTTCCATGACCTTCAGTTCTGAATGCTATTTGCTTACTTTTATTGTTTGCATGATTTGTATTTTTTTCTGTAGATTCGGTGTTTGACGGTTCTCTTTTTTACTGGGTTCTACTGGGTTTCTTTGTTTTGTGATTGCTTGTAAGGAGATGAATCTCAAGGTTGTATATGGTATATATACATTGATAGTAAATGCACTTTTACCTTTGGTTGACAGCTCTGGAAGTACAGATCACAAGGAATCCAGGGATAGCTGACTAATCTGATACACAATTGGCTTGATGGTAGAAAGCAGATGGTGACGTCGGAAGGTTATTTTTCTGACTGGAGATCGGTAACCAGTGCTGTGCTATGGAGATTGATGCTGAACGCATTGTTGTTTGTCATCTATAACAATGATTCAAATGAGAATGTACAAGGCAAGGTTAGTAAGTTTGCAAAGACACTGAAATAGGCAGTATAGTGGGCAGTGAACAAAGTAAACTACACGGCAATCTTGATCTGCTGAGAACATGGGATGAGAAATGACAAGTGGAGTTTACTTAGGGTAAGTCTAGGATGTTGCTTTTTGCAAAGTCAAATTCAGGTTGGACATTCAGAGAACTGTAATGCAGTTACAGAACAGTGAAGCCTTGGAGAGCACATGCATGGCTTACTGAAGCTGGAGTGAACGTTTGACAGGGTGGTGAAGAAGGCTTTTGGTGCATTCACCTGCATAAATCAAGGCATTGAGTATAAAGGTTTGGAGATTACGGTGCAGTTGTTTAGGACACTACTGAAACAATACTTGGAGAATCATAAACATGAGATTTCGCAGATGCTGGAAACTTAGAGCAACATACACAAAGTATTGGACCTCAGCAGGTCAGGTAACATCTATGAAGGGAAATAAATTGCTGTAGCTTCGGGTCAAGACCCTTCATCTGGACTGGAAAGGAAGGAGGAAGAAGCCAGAACACAAATAATCAGAATCCAAATGTTGATACTCTGTCATTCATTGTCACTCCCCCTTGCTCGGTTTCCTTGCACATTGTCACATGCTCTCACTCATACCACTGTCCAGATCCACAAACTCTATCTATGCTGACCCGTCTCTGGTTTCCAACCCTGCTTCACTGAACATCCAACTCATGGTTCCCCATTCTGTTTTCAGAGTTTGGAGGAAAGTGGTGTATTCTAACAACCCAGCAGTGTGACGCACAGTCCTTTAGAAGCAGAGAAAATGACCCATAACATTGAAATGAGCAGAGAGTAATGTGGTTAACTACTAGTCTCATTCATCCCAATGCAGAGTTTAAAATTTATTGGTCACAGATCCAAAATATTAAACTCCAGTCCCATTAAAGGTGAACCATCAGCAGAAGAAACTCCTCCCATCCCCAGTGACCAGGGTGCAGAACTGGGTTTGATGAACAGCAGCAATAATTGCAGAGTTCAACACCAACAGTCACTTTTGAACTTGCCTTTGGATTCAGCAACTGTGAAGGTTAAATATCCAGCATGCATCTTATTTAAACTTTTTTACCAGTGTGAACTCCATAGTGCCTTACATGGCGGGGTGACTGAGTGAACCTCTTCCCACAGTCTGAGCAGGTGAATGGCATCTCCCCAGTGTCAACTGACTGGTGTACCATTACGTCAGATGATCGAATGAATCCCTTCCTACAAACGGAACAAGTTAACAGCCTCTCTGCAATGTGAACTGACTGGTGTGCCAGCAGGTCAGATGATTGAGTAAACCCCTTCTGACAGTCTAAGCAATTGAATGGCCAACCTGTAGTGTGAACTCGCCGATGTTTCTTCAGACTGGATGAGTGACTGAACCTTTTCCCACACTCTAAGCAGGTGAATGGCCTCTCCCCAGTGTGAACTCGCTGGTGCTCCTTTAGACGAGATGAATGAATGAATCTCTTCCCACAATCTGAGCAGGTAAACGGCCATTCGCCAGTGTGAATTGACTGGTGTGCCAGCAGGTGTGATGACCAAGTGAATCCCTTCCCACAGTCTGAGCAGGTGAATGGCCACTCCCCAGTGTGAAATGATTGGTGTGCCAGTAGGTCAGATGATCGAATGAATCCCTTCCCACAAACGGAACAGGTGAATGGCCTCTCCCCAGTGTGAACTTGCTGGTGTCTCTGTAAACTGGATGAATGTCTGAATCCTTTCTTACAGTCTGAGCAGATGAATGGCCTCTCCCCAGAGTGAATTCGCTGATGTACCTTCAGTTGAGATGGCTGCGTAAACCTCTTCCCACAGTCTGAGCAGATGAACGGTCTCTCCCCAGTGTGAATTCGCTGATGTACCTTTAGCTTAGATGGTTTAGCAAACCCTTTCCCACATTCTGAGCAGGTAAATGGTCTCTCCCCAGTGTAAACTGAGTGACTCATTGGTGTGTCTGAGTGGGCTGAGTGAGTAACCCTCTTCCCACACATAGAACAAGTGAATGGACTCTCACTGCTGTGAATTTTCTGACGTGCTTTCAAGCTAGATGACTGAGTAAATCCTGTCCCATACAGAGTGCAGATGAATGGGCACTCCCCACTGTGAACTCACTGGTTTGCCTGCAGGTTGGCTAAATGAGAAAATCCCTTCCCATGTGAGGGTATGAGATGTCAGACAACGTGAAATCCTTCAAACAATTGATGCAGTTGAAGAACTGATCTCCAGTGAACAAACGGCCTCAGCATCCCAGTTCCAGTGGTTTTCACTGAGTTACAACAGAATATTTAATTTCAGACACAAAACATGTTTTGAGCTGGGATGCGATACTTCTTCATCTCCAAGGATCAACAACTTTGTGTTACAAAGGAAATATCTGGTCACTCCTTAAATATCTGGACAGAGACAGTAAAACCGACATGTTGTTGTGTTTAGGATTCCTGTTCTTTGTCATTTGTCACCTGTAAAAAGATTTATAAAAGACAGCATTTCAGATGAGATCATTTTAATTTTCATAGTGAGCTCTGACATCAAACCATTGCAGTGAGGTTCAACCCATGTTGGAGAAACAACGTGATCTAACTCGGCACAGATCAGGCATCCAGACTGACTATCAAGTTCTCTGACGTTCTTCCTGTCTGCATCAGAACGGATCAGTTTGTCTCTCTCAATTAGTATTATTTCAAGTTCTGGTCATGTCCCACAGGGCTACAAAAAGCACACAACTGATTGTGGCCACTTTCTAATTATTCTGACACCTCCCCCTTCAGGTGATTGATGGTGGTGACCCCAACGATGGCACTGCCAATGAATATGAATGGGAGGGCAATAGTCTTTCTCATTGGAGTGTGGCGTATTTGTGATGTGAAAACTACAACTCACTTGTTACCCAGGACAAAAGTGTTTGATATCATTATATATCCAGAGGGAATGGTACAAAAAAGAGCAGTCATCGACAGAGTGATCTGAGGCAGAGTGGTAGGGCTTTGGCTCATTCGGGCTTCGGTGATAACGGGTTGAGGGGAGGTAAGTTACCTGTGAGGAATAGAAACAGGAAGTATGTCTGTGAGGCCGGTGTTCTGTACTGGTTGTCAGATGTGGGAAGTCCAGGAGACTCCCAGCCTCCTGGACGGCCACATCTGCACCAGGTGCGTCGAGCTGCAGCTCCTTAGGGACCATATTAGGGAACTGGAGATGCAGCTCGATGACCTTCATCTGGTCAGGGAGGGTGAGGAGGTGATAGAGAGGAGCTATAGGCAGGTAGTCACACCAGGGCCTCGGGAGACAGGTAAGTGGGTCACAGTCAGGCGAGGGAAGGGCAAGAGTCAGATACTAGAGAGTACCGCGTGGGTGTCCCTTAACATTAAGTACTCCTGTTTGAGTACTGTTGGGCAGGATGGCTTACCTGCGGGAAGCAACAGTGGCTGCACCTCTGGCACAGAGTCTGGCCCTGTGGCTCATAAGGGTAGGGAAAGGAAGAGGATGGCAGCAGTAATAGGGGACTCTACGGTTAGGGGGTCAGACAGGCGATTCTGTGGATACAGGAAAGAAACACGAATGGTAGCTTGCCTTCCAGGTGCCAGGGTCCGGGATGTTTCTGATTGCGTACACAATATCCTGAAGTGGGAAGGTGAACAGCCACAGGTCGTGGTACATATTGGTACCAACGACATAGGTAGGAAAAGGGAGGAGGTCCTGAAAACAGACTACAGGGAGTTTGGAAGGAAGCTGAGAAGCAGGACCTCAAAGGTAGTAATATCGAGATTACTGCCTGTGCCATGCGACAGTGAGTATAGGAAAAGAGTGTGGTGGAGGATAAATGCATGGCTGAGGGATTGGAGCAAGGGGTAGGGATTCAGATTTCTGGATCATTGGGACCTCTTTTGGGCCAAGTGCGACCTGTACAAAAAGGACGGGCTGCACTTGAATCCAAGGAGGATCAATATACTGGCAGCGAGGTTTGCTAAGGCTACTGGGGAGAGTTTAAACTAGAATAGCTGGGGGGGGTGGAAACCGAACTGAAGAGACGGAGGAAGGGGCGGTTGGCTCACAAATAGAGAAAGTTTGGAGACAGTGTGAGAGGGTGGATAGGCAGGTGATAGAGAAGGAATACGTTCAGACTGATGGCTTGAGATATGTCTATTTTAATGCAATAAGCATCACGAACACAGCAGATGAGTTTACAGCATGGATCAGTACTTGGAGCTATGATGTTATGGCCATTACAGACTTGAATGGCTCAGGGGCTGGAATGGTTACCTCAAGTGCCAGGCTTTAGATGTTTCAGAGAGGACAGGGAGGGAGGCAAAAGAGGTGGGGGCAGGGCACTGCTGATCAGAGATAGTGTCACGGCTTCAGAAAAGGAGAAAGACATGGAGGGATTGTCTACTGAGTCTCTGTTAGAAACAGCAGCAGGTCAATAACTCTTATTGGTTGTTTTTTATAGAGCACCCAATAGTAACAGGGACATCGAGGAGCAGATAGGGAGACAGATTCTGGAAAGGTGTAATAATAACAGGGTTGTCATGGTGGGAGATTTTAATTTCCCAAATATTGATTGGCATCTCCTGGAAGCAAGGGATTTAGATGTGATGGAGTTTGTTACGTTTGTTCAGGAAGGTTTCCTGACACAACATGTAGATAAGCCTGCAAGAGGAGAGGCTGTACTTGATCTGGCATTGGGAAATGAACCTGGTCAGGTGTCCAGATCTCTCTGTGGGAAAGCATTTTGGAGATAGTGATCACAATTCTATCTCCTTTACTATAGCATTGGAGAGGGATAGGAACACACAAGTTAGGAAAGCGTTTAATTCAGAATCAGAATCAGGTTTATTATCACCGGCATGAAACGTGAAATTTGTTAACTTAGCAGCAGCAGTTCAATGCAATACATAATTTAGCAGAGAGAAAAAAAAATAAAATAAAGTATAATAATAAACGAACAAGAAAATCAATTACATATATTGAATACATTATCTAAAAATGTGCAAAAACAGAAATAATGTATATTAAAAAAAGTGAGGTACAGTAGTGTCCAAAGCTTCAAAGTCCATTTAGGAATTGTACGGCAGAGGGGAAGAAGCTGTTCTTGAATCGCTGAGTGTGCGCCTTCAGGCTTCTGTACCTCCTACCTGATGGTAACAGTGAGAAAAGGGCATGCCCTGGGTGCTGGAGGTCTTCAATAATGGATGCTGCCTTTCTGAGACACCGCTCCTCAAAGATGTCCTGGGTACTTTGTAGGCTAGTACCCCATCAGGCAGAATCTTGGAATCATAAATTGGGAACAGATATTCTCAGGGAAATGTACGGCAGAAATGTGGCAAATGTTCAGGGGATATTTGAGTGGCATTCTGCATAGGTACGTTCCAATGAAACAGGGAAAGTATGGTAGGGTACAGGAACCTTGGTGTACAAAAGATGTTGAAAATCTAGTCAAGAAGAAAAGAAAAGCTTACAAAAGATTCAAAAAACTGGGTAATGATAGAGATCTAGAAGATTATAAGGCTAGCAGGAAGGAGCTTAAGAATGAAATGAGGAGAACCATAAGGGGTCATGAGAAGGCCTTGGTGAGCAGGATTAAAGGCACCCCAAGGCATTCTACAAGTATGTGAAGAGCAAGAGGATAAGACATGAGAGAATAGGACCAATCAAGTGTGACAGTGGAAAAGTGTGTATAGAACTGGAGGAGATAGCAGAGATACTTAATGAATACTTTGCTTCGGTATTCACTACAGAAAAGGATTTGGTGATTGTAGGGTTGACTTACAGAAGATTGAAAAGCTTGACCATATAGACATTAAGAAAGAGGATGTGCTGGAGCTTTTGGAAAGCATTAAGTTGGATAAGTCTCTGGGACCGGACGAAATGTAACCCAGGCTACTGTGGGAGGTGAGGGAGGAGATTGCTGAGCCTCTGGCAATGATCTTTGTATCATCAATGGGGACGGGAGAGGTTCTGGAGGATTGGAGGGTTGCAGATCTTGTTCCCCTATTCAAGAAAGGGGGTAGAGATAGCCCAGGAAATTATAGACCAGTGAGTCTTACTTCAGTGGTTGGTAAGTTGATGGAAAAGATCTTGACAGGCAGGATTTATGAATATTTGGAGAGGCATAATATGATTAGGAACAGTCAGCATGGCTTTGTCAAAGGCAGGTCGTGCCTTATGAGCCTGATTGAATTTATTGAGGATGTGACTAAACATATTGATGAAGATAGAGCAGTAGATGTAGTGTCTACACCCTCCTGCTGAAACTCCAAGCCAGGTGGGCTGGACATGTGGTCAGAATGCTAGACAGCCGATTGCCTAAGCAGCTGCTGTAGGGAGAACTGTGTAAGGGCAAGCGCTCAGTTGGGGGGGGGGGCAGAATAAACGTTACAAAGACTGCCTGAAAGCGTCCCTCAAAGGCCTGGGTGTCGACATCAACACGTGGGAGACGCTTGCCCTCGACTGTCTAGCTTGGCGCAGCAAGATCACCACAGGAGCCCGTGCAGCTGAAGTCAGGCGCATCATCGAGGCGCAACGAAAGCGTGCTGTGCGCAAGGCCCGAGCAGCATCCACTGCCACGACAGCACCCACCCACTTGTGTCCCACATGTGGGCGAGCCTTCAGGGCCCGGATTGGCCTCATCAGTCACCTCCGGACCCACAGCCACCAATCTCCCATTTGACTTTGAAGCCATGGTCATCTTCGACTACGAAGGACGAACAACAACAGATGTAGTGTATATGGATTTCAACAAAGCATTTGATACGGTACCCCATGCAAGGCTTATTGAGAAAGTAAGAAGGCATGGGATCTATGGGGACCTTGCTTTGTGGATCCAGAACTGGCTTGCCCACAGAAGGCAAAGAGTGGTTGTAGACGGGTCATATTCTGCATGGAGGTCAGTGATCAATGCTGTGCCTCAGGGATCTGTTCTGGGACCCCTTTGTGATTTTTATAAATGACCTGGATGAGGAAGTGGAGAGATAGGTTAGTAAATTTGCTGTTGACACAAAGGTTGGGGATGTTGTGGATAGTGTGGAGGGCTCTCAGAGGTTACAGTGGGACATTGAGAGGATGCAAAACTAGACTGAAAAATGGCAGATGGGGTTCAACCCAGATAAGTGTGAGGTGGTTCATTTTGGAAGATCCATTCGTTCCCATTTCCCCAAGCATGCCCTATGCCTCAGCCCAGAGCCCCGTTCCTACCTGCTGCCAATTCTCCAGAGCTCTTTGTCCACAGAAAGCATGCGCAATTTTCTGAAGCTGTCTGCCACCCATCCGCATGCGCGTTTGATCGCCTGGTCACAGACGGTGAATTCTGGGACAAACACAAGACAGTATGTAGATGCTGGAAATCTAAAGCACTCACAGAAAATGCTGGAGGAATTCAGCAGCTCAGGTAGCATCTATGGAAAAGAATAAACAGTCGACGTTTCAGACCGAGACCCTTCTTCAGCACTGAGAGGGAAGGGGGAAGATGTCAGAATAAAAAGGTAGGGGGAGGGGAATCAGGCTAACTGGAAGGTGATAGGTGAAGCCAGGTGGTCACGGGCTGGAGAAGAAAGAATCTGATAGGAGAGGAGGGTGCAAAAAGGAAAGAGGGAAGGAGGAGGGGACCTGGGGGAAGTAACAGGCAGGGGGGAAGTAAAAACTCAGAGTGGGGAAAAGTGGAAGAGGGGAATTTGTTTACTGGAAGGAGAAATCAATATTTACGCCATCAGGTTGGATGGTACCCAGACAGAATATAAGGTGTTGTTCCTCTACCGAGGGCGGCCTCATCTTGACAGAAGAGGAGGCCATGGATCGACAAATTGAAATGGGAATGAAATGCCACCAGTGCAATAGAGTTTGGAATTAAAATATTTGACCACCGGAAGTCCCACTTGTGGAGGATGGTGTGAAGGTCCTTGTCAAAGCAGTCCCATAATTGATGAGGCCACCCTCAGGGTGGAGGAGCAACACCTTCTGGGCACCTTCCAACATGAACTTAACCATAGTACATCAGCCTCATATACAGCTCCAAGGAAAGCTCTCTCTTCGTCTGAATCATGATGTTCTTTGACCTCCTGAAGAACTGTTTTTGAGTGACGCTGGCTTTCATAATGACAAACTCTATTGCACTGGTGACATTTCACTTTGTTTGCTGGACAGGGCTCTTTCACATGGAATGGAGACTTGCTGCATCTGGATACATTACCTGTTGTTTGTTTTGTTTGAGCTGAGCTCTACTATCGCCTCTTTCTGAGCTGCTCTCGGGGTGATGTCAACAAAGACCCTTCAGTGATGTCAGATCCAGCCCTTGGACCTGGCTGAAGATGGTGCCCATTGTTCAACTGCAGACCAGGAAATTTGCTGCCATTAATACCCAGGCAGTGTCTCAATCCAGCTGAATCTGGAAGGGTCAATGGTCTTGTAGTAAATTGGTGTGTGTCATGAGTGTTAGTGATTTGGAGGAGAAAGTAGGTCAAACAATTAGTGAGATTGTGGATGACACCAAGACTGGTGTGTGGTGAAAGTTACAGTTGTCTAAGATGGGATGGAGACGGGCTGTGAAAGTGGGCCAAAGGATGGCAGGTGGAACTTAACAGGACAAGTACGATGTGATAGATCTTGGGAAGCTAAACCAGAGCTGAACATTCAGAGTGAATGACAAAGCCCAGGGAGAGTTGTAAAACAGAGAGACCGAGGGGTACAAGTACAGAGTTCCCTGAAAATGGTAACATGTAGACAGGGTAGTGAAGAAGGAGTGGATGGGTGTAAATCTGTGACTCTAAGTGCCAATGGTCCTGTCATTGTAAGCCAGTGAATTTACTTCTTCTTTCTTCTGTCAGATGGACAAGAGTGCCGAAAACGTGCCATCTGGGTGAGTGCAGGGAAATGCAGGCTTTCATTGTATGAGGCAATGATGAAGCAGAGAGTGACCAGTCAACAATACAAGCCCACGACAGCAGATGTATTGTAAACAACAAATGGGTGCAGCAATTAATTGACACTATTAAGGCCCATTACGTCACAGCCCATAATATGGGAGAGAAGGAACACCAGAGTAAAGCTCATCTTGATGTGCAAACAAAACCTAGGGAGTTGGAAATGAGATAGAAGGTTCTGATCTCAGTAGATCAGCTGGGCCCTTATACACCTCTGAGATCTGTAGGGCCAGTGCCAGTCTATCAGTCTATCAAAAACAAACTGTTCCAAATAAGTTGGGTTGGTATCATATTAACCAACTTAAACCCCTTGGAGATAGTCAATGTTCTTTAGTAGCTGAGGTCCATAAGGCACATTGTCAGTGGGATGCTCTGGATGGAGATGATGATACTCTTAAGATTTACCTTTCAGGTAATCAACCATGATGAGGATGAAGGAGCAGTTGACCCCTCAGTAAGTTGGGCAACTGAAGCTTAAGAGTAGTTCACTTCACACTCAGCATCAAGAAGGGAGGGTTAAGACAAGGCGATCCTTGCAATCACTTCAGCCAAGCCAGAAACAATGGAAGAGAGCAACAGATACATTCGTCACCAGATGTTGTGAAAATAAAGCATAGGTTACAGACCCTGGATTTGGAGGAGCTTAGGAGGGTTAATGGTGCCTAACGGTGACTCCTTTGCTTGCATCTTAGGAAACAGCTCTATTTCCACCGTTATTATCTTTATTTTTCCTTTTCAGGGTTCTTTTGAAGGCCTTGACCTGGAGTTACATGCAGGCTTCAGTTCTTTGCAGGAATGGGACCCATTCTTGGGGTTCCACGACTGACCGTTATTTGACATGCCCAGGGTTTCGCCTGAGAGTTTCACTCGTGTTTGAAAGCCCAAGATCTCAGGCCTCTGGAGACGGGTGGATCGAGGGTTGGTGTCACGGCAGCAGACTTGTGTGTCATCGGGGAAGCCGGAACATCTTTCGCTGTGGACCCGAAGACCCAAGGTCTTTGCGATCGTCGGACACAGAGCTCAAAAAAAGCGACGAAACAGACTTTTAACATCGTAAACCAGCGGGTTGTTGTTATGTCTCCCGATCGCCGCGAAAATGGGGGGACACTTCCCTCTCCCTTATTAGGGAGAGAAAGAACCTGTGGTTTGTCGAATGTCAGATGAAATGCGAAGCCTTTGGGGTAACTTTGGTCTGTGCCTTTGCTATTGCTTAGCACATGCTTGGGCTCGGTGACAGTACCAATGTGCCTATTTTTGCTGGTGGGGGGGAAGGGGGGATCATTGCCTGCTGCCGCTTACACGCGGGGGGGAGCTGGGCGGGGGACTTTGGGGTTCTCACGTTTAACTGTCGTTCATCCTTTGGAGCACTTCTCTGTTTTCGTGGATGTTTGTGAAGAAAAAGCATTTCAGGATGTATATTGTATACATTTCTCTGACATTAAATTGGATCTTTGAACTTTCGATATCAGATAATTAGATAACTATGGAAACTGCTCATGCTGTTCTTCTTTCCAAGTATTTGGAAATGATTGGTGTTGGAATACTACTGATGAGTGGCCTCATAATGGTCGAAGGCTCTATAGAAGGTTACATGTTCCACAAAAAAGTGTATTATTTGCCAATTGTATATTCATCTGGACTGATGCCAGTGTAGTGGTAGTTAATAGTTTTATTCCTGTGCCACTCAGTTGGCCTCAATGAAGCATACTGTACAAGCAGGGTTATCAATAAAGATCTGTTGAGTACCCTGCATGCTGGTGTCCTGGTGTGCTCTGCACTATCCCTCAATAACAAACACAACATGGTGTCAGAAGTGGTTGATCGTCGATGAATTGGTGCTACAGCCAAACTGTTCTTGTTCGCATATATTTATGAAAAATATCCAGATATTTATCAACCCGAACTACCTATGCTAGTTTGCTAATTATATGCACCATGAGCAGAGACAGGGCCAGTGTTGTTAGGCAACACCTTCAAGCTACACCAAAAGTGGATACATTGTAATGATCTGTGGGCCACTAACCTGGGGAAAGTACACAGAGACACAGACACAGCAGAGAAGTCAGTCAAACACTCAAAGAGAGAAAAGAAGACTTTTGCAGTCCAAATACATAAACCAATAAATAAACAAACAAACAACAGGAAAAATGAAATAAATCCTTGCAGTTCCTACATCTATTTACCCAAGAAACCCGCTTCTCAAGACATTTGATTTCTCCAAATGAGGGGACCTGGAAGGATGCTTTTGTTCCTACCACAGCAACAGGTCCAGAGCAGATGCAATCTCATGGGCTCTTCACACAACCCTGAAACATCTGGACAGCAAAGATGCGTACATCAGGATGCTCTTTCTTGATAATAACTCAGCATTTAATACAATCATTCTCTCAAAACTAATCAGTAAACTTCAAGATCTGAGCTTCAATACCCTCTAGTACAACTGGATCCTAGATTTCCTCACTTGTAGACCCAGTCAATTTGGATTGGCAAAAACATCTCCTCTACAAGCTCTATCAGCATAGGTGTTTCACAGGGCTGTGTGCTTAGCCCCCTGCTCTACTCACTTTACACCAATGACTGTGGCTAAATGCAGCTCCAACACGATATTCAAGTCTGCTGATGGCATCCACTGCTATGGACTGTATAAGGAGCTAGGAAGGGAGTTGAGAAAAAGGACCGCAAAGGTAGTAATCTCGGGATTACTGCCTGTGCCACGCGACAGTGAGAGTAGGAATGCGATGAGGTGGAGGATAAATGCGTGGCTGAGGGATTGGAGCAGGGGGCAGGGATTCAAGTTTTTGGATCATTGGGACCTCTTTTGGCGCAGGTGTGACCTGTACAAAAAGGACAGGTTACACTTAAATCCTAGGGGGACCAATATCCTGGCAGGGAGATTAGCGGGGGCTACTGAGGTGACTTTAAACTAGAATGGTTGGGGGGTGGGAATCAAATTAAAGCGGCTAGGTGTGAGGAGGTTAGTTCACAACAGAGGGATGGGAACCAGTGCAGAGAGACAGAGGGGTGTAAAGTGAGCGTAGAAGCAAAAAGTACAAAGGGGAAAAGTAAAAGTGGCAGGCCGACAAATCCAGGGCAAGCATTAAAAAGGGCTAAGAGAGTTGTAAAAGAGCGCCTGAAGGCTTTATGTGTCAATGCAAGGAGCATTCGTAATAAGGTGGATGAATTGAAAGTGCAGATTGTTATTAATGATTATGATATAGTTGGGATCACAGAGACATGGCTCCAGGGTGACCAGGGATGGGAGCTCAACGTTCAGGGATATTCAATATTCAGGAGGGATAGACATGAAGGAAGGGGAGGTGGGGTGGCATTGCTGGTTAAAAAAGAGATTAACGCAATAGAAAGGAAGGACATAAGCCGGGAAGATGTGGAATCGATATGGGTAGAGCTGCGTAACACTAAGGGGCAGAAGACGCTGGTGGGAGTTGTGTACAGGCCACCTAACAGTAGTAGTGAGGTCGGAGATGGTATTAAACAGGAAATTAGAAATGTGTGCAATAAAGGAACAGCAGTTATAATGGGTGACTTCAATCTACATGTAGACTGGGTGAACCAAATTGGTAAAGGTGCTGAGGAAGAGGATTTCTTGGAATGTATGCGGGATGGTTTTTTGAACCAACATGTCGAGGAACCGACTAGAGAGCAGGCTATTCTGGACTGGGTTTTGAGCAATGAGGAAGGGTTAATTAGCGATCTTGTTGTGAGAGGCCCCTTGGGTAAGAGTGACCATAATATGGTGGAATTCTTCATTAACATGGAGAGTGACATAGTTAATTCAGAAACAAAGGTTCTGAACTTAAAGAGGGGTAACTTTGAAGGTATGAGACGTGAATTAGCTAAGATAGACTGGCAAATGACACTTCAAGGATTGACGGTGGATATGCAATGGCAGGCATTTAAAGGTTGCATGGATGAACTACAACAATTGTTCATCCCAGTTTGGCAAAAGAATAAATCAAGGAAGGTAGTGCACCCGTGGCTGACAAGAGAAATTAGGGATAGTATCAATTCCAAAGAAGTAGCATACAAATTAGCCAGAGAAAGTGGCTCACCTGAGGACTGGGAGAAATTCAGAGTTCAGCAGAGGAGGACAAAGGGCTTAATTAGGAAGGGGAAAAAAGATTATGAGAGAAAACTTGCAGAGAACATAAAAACGGACTGTAAAAGCTTTTATAGATATGTAAAAAGGAAAAGACTGATAAAGACAAATGTAGGTCCCCTGCAAACAGAAACAGGTGAATTGATTATGGGGAGCAAGGACATGGCAGACCAATTGAATAATTACTTTGGTTCTGTCTTCACTAAGGAGGACATAAATAATCTTCCAGAAATAGTAAGGGACAGAGGGTCCAGTGAGATGGAGGAACTGAGCGAAATACATGTTAGTAGGGAAGTGGTGTTAGGTAAATTGAAGGGATTGAAGGCAGATAAATCCCCGGGGCCAGATGGTCTGCATCCCAGAGTGCTTAAGGAAGTGGCCCAAGAAATAGTGGATGCATTAGTGATAATTTTTCAAAACTCGTTAGATTCTGGACTAGTTCCTGAGAGGATTGGAGGGTGGCTAATGTAACCCCACTTTTTAAAAAAGGAGGGAGAGAGAAACCGGGGAATTATAGGCCGGTTAGCCTAACGTCGGTGGTGGGGAAACTGCTGGAGTCAGTTATCAAGGATGTGATAACAGCACATTTGGAAAGCGGTGAAATGATCGGACAAAGTCAGCATGGATTTGTGAAAGGAAAATCATGTCTGACGAATCTCATAGAATTTTTTGAGGATGTAACTAGTAGAGTGGATAGGGGAGAACCAGTGGATGTGGTATATTTGGATTTTCAAAAGGCTTTTGACAAGGTCCCACATAGGAGATTAGTGTGCAAACTTAAAGCACACGGTATTGGGGGTAAGGTATTGGTGTGGGTGGAGAATTGGTTAGCAGACAGGAAGCAAAGAGTGGGAATAAACGGGACCTTTTCAGAATGGCAGGCGGTGACTAGTGGGGTACCGCAAGGCTCAGTGCTGGGACCCCAGTTGTTTACAATATATATTAATGACTTGGATGAGGGAATTAAATGCAGCATCTCCAAGTTTGCGGATGACACGAAGCTGGGTGGCAGTGTTAGCAGTGAGGAGGATGCTAAGAGGATGCAGGGTGACTTGGATAGGTTGGGTGAGTGGGCAAACTCATGGCAGATGCAATTTAATGTGGATAAATGTGAAGTTATCCACTTTGGTGGCAAAAATAGGAAAACAGATTATTATCTGAATGGTGGCCGATTAGGAAAAGGGGAGGTGCAACGAGACCTGGGTGTCATTATACACCAGTCATTGAAAGTGGGCATGCAGGTACAGCAGGCGGTGAAAAAGGCGAACGGTATGCTGGCATTTATAGCGAGAGGATTCGAGTACAGGAGCAGGGAGGTACTACTGCAGTTGTACAAGGCCTTGGTGAGACCACACCTGGAGTATTGTGTGCAGTTTTGGTCCCCTAATCTGAGGAAAGACATCTTTGCCATAGAGGGAGTACAAAGAAGGTTCACCAGATTGATTCCTGGGATGGCAGGTCTTTCATATGAAGAAAGACTGGATGAACTGGGCTTGTACTCGTTGGAATTTAGAAGATTGAGGGGGGATCTGATTGAAACGTATAAGATCCTAAAGGGATTGGACAGGCTAGATGCGGGAAGATTGTTCCCGATGTTGGGGAGGTCTAGAACGAGGGGTCACAGTTTGAGGATAGAGGGGAAGCCTTTTAGGACCGAGGTTAGGAAAAACTTCTTCACACAGAGAGTGGTGAATCTGTGGAATTCTCTGCCACAGCAAACTGTTGAGGCCAGTTCATTAGCTATGTTTAAAAGGAAGTTAGATATCGCCCTTGTGGCTACAGGGGTCAGGGGGTATGGAGGGAAGGCTGGGTTCTGAGTTGGATGATCAGCCATGATCATAATAAATGGCGGTGCAGGCTCGAAGGGCCGAATGGCCTACTCCTGCACCTATTTTCTATGTTTCTATGTTTCTTTTTTTAAATCTTTTTATTGAGTAAGTATACAAAAAAGGTAAGCCATATAAACATTAATACAATGTTAAAGTATAATAAAATTCCAAAAGATAACAATACCAAAAAGAAAATACTACAAACAATGTAATTTAAGCATAAGAAACCAAGATAACATAATAGTATACTAAATTTTATATATATCAATGGAAAAAAAGAAAAAAAACCCCCCAAAAAAAACCCACCGTGCAACTAACTAAAAGCAAAGCAAAGCAATGGGCTAACTTGAAACCAAACAGAGTTAAACTTAAAATCACGTCCTCAATCCCGACCTCCATTAAAACCTTATTTATTTAAGGTGCTTGAAATGTTTAATTTTAGCTTGAAATTTATATCCTGGATTAAACTGTTATATCACTCCCCTGTAGCCTCGGTTCGTACTAACTCTTTAAACTCACCTTTTTTTCCTCTCTTTCGTGGTACTCGACAAGGCTGTCCTCTTAGTCCCCTATTATTTGATATTGCATTAGAACCTCTTGCAATTGCTATTCGAGAATCTTCAAATATTACTGGGATAACTCGGGGATTAAAGTCCCATAAATTATCACTCTATGCTGATGATTTACTTTTATATATTTCTAATCCTGAGAGATCCATTCCTGCTGTTTTAGAGTTATTAGCACAATTTGGTCTTTTCTCAGGTTATAAATTAAATCTTAGTAAGAGTGAACTTTTTCCGATTAATAAACATCTTCCCTTATATTATAAATTTCCATTTAAATTGATTAATAATTACTTTTCATATCTTGGGATTAAAATTACTTGTAAACATAAAGATTTATTTAAGACTAACTTTTTACCATTAATAGACCATATTACTCAACTTTCATCTAAATGGTTTCCCTTATATTTAACTTTGATTGGTCGTATTAATGCAGTTAAGATGTTTTTTTTGCCAAAATTTTTATATGTGTTTCAGGCATTACCAATTTTCGTTCCTAAATCTTTTTTTGATAAAGTTGACTCTAAAATTTCTTCATTTATTTGGCAGAATAAGAATCCGAGACTGGGTAAAATACATTTACAGAAAGCTAAGAGAGATGGAGGTTTAGCATTACTTAACTTTAGATTTTATTATTGGGCAATTAATATTCGACATATGAAATTTTGGTTACTTGACCGGGACATACTATCTATTCCTAAATGGGTAGCATTGGAATTACAATCTGTTCAGGGTTATACACTTGGTTCTATTTTAGGTTCCTCTCTTCCTTTTGATTCGAAACGCCTTAAGCAGGTCTCTAACCCGATAGTTAAATATGCTTTGCGTATTTGGTTTCAATTCAGAAAATTTTTTGATCTTAATCAATTCGGGTTAGCGATTCCTATTTTAGGTAACATATTTTTTCCTCCCTCTTTTACGGATCGCGCTTTTCAAACTTGGAAGACTAAGGGTATTTTACGGTTTTTGGATTTATTTTTAGATGGTTCCCTTATGTCTTTTGAACAATTATCTAATAAATATAACTTATCAAGAATACATTTTTTTAGATATTTACAAGTTAGAAATTTCCTAAGTACTATACTTTCTTCCTTTCCAATGCTTCCTCCTATATATATTTTAGATTCGATAATTAACCTTAATCCATGTCAGAAAGGTGCATCGGCTATGATTTATAATATTATTATGAAACTTAGGAAAGCTCCATTTGTTTCTATGTTTCTATGTATCAAAGGTACAAAGGTGGTGACAAATCAGCATATTTTGGAGGGAGAGTGAAAACTTAGCTGAGTGGTGTCATAACAACAATCTCTCACTCAATGTCAGCAAGACCAAGCAGCTAACTGTAGATTTCAGGAGAGGGAAACAGAGGTCCATGAGTCAGTTCTCATCAGAGGATCAAAGATGGAGAGGGTCAGTAACTTTAAATTTCTGGGTAGCGCTATCTCAAAGGACCTGTCCTGGATCCATCATATAAATGTACAATCAGACCCCGCATAGACTGATTTATTAAAATACGGTTATTCAACTCTTTATTTAAATTTTTTTAAAATGACAAAAATCCATTCTAAGCAACGCTTAAAATTTCTCAAGAGCAGCTGCCATTGCAGTAAACATTCAATCAGCCAATGAGAGTGCTTCACATAAGCTCTGAGCCACTCACAGCCAATCATGGATTAGTTACGTTCTGCCTTTCCCACGTGTGTAAATGTTACTGCTCCCTCACCAATTTATTCAATTTTTTTTCACCCATAATGTCTGGAAAACGGCTAGCAACTTCCAGTGAGGGTAGCACATCTAACATGTCTAGGAAAAGCATTAGCATGGATGTGAAACAGCAAGTGATACGGCGTTTGGAAGTTGGTGAGTGTCAGGTTGATGTTGGCACCTCTTTGAAATTTGCTACATCGACGATCTGAACAATTATAAAAAATGCAAAGATAAAAGCTTCTGCAACTATCACCTCAAAGTTATCATCAATCAAGGTGACTCATTCAAGGAGCCATTTGCTGGAAAAAATGGAAAATAGACGAAATATATGGGTGGATGACCAAACACATCGAAAAATGCCCCTAAGCCAGCTGATGATAATGGAAACGGCAAGAAGCATCTTCAATCGTTTTCAAGAAGAAGATACGTCGGTAACATTCACAGCCAGCTGAAGTTGGTTTGATAGATTTAAAAGCTGCAGTAACCTCTATAGCATACGTATCTCTGATAAAGCGGTTCGTGCAGACAGCAAGGCAGCCCAGGATTTTCCTGTAACACTGAAGGCCATAATTGAAAAGGACGATTATCCTCCCGAGCTTGTCTTCAATGTGGATGAAACAGGCCTATTTTAGAAAAGAATGCCTTCTCATACTTTCATCTCCCAAGAAGAGAAACATGCATCTGGATTCAAGGCTGCAAAGAACCGGTTAACTCGCTTGCTAAAGGTGACTAAGTTAAAGCCTATGATTGTCTATCACTCTGAAACACCGTGAGCAATTAAAAACATTTTAAAATCGGGTCTATTAGTGATTTGGAAATTAAACAAGAAAGCCTGAGGACGATTTCCATTCCGAGTTCCTGATCTTTAGATTTAGATAGCTGGAGTTCGGCAGTGTCTGAGAGATCCTTCTGCTCTTATTTCCTGCCCCTGTGATTCCAAATACACATCTTCGACTGGCGGTGAAATGGCTGATAGTGTGAACCATGGCAGACTCATTACCCAGAAGGCCCAACGAACGAGACAGGCATCTACCTTACACACACACTCAACTAAGCGCATGCGCTTCAGAAATGGCGCCACCTCAGTACAGAAAGCTCCCGGGACCCGGGTACGAATTGTGGGGCTAAGAGACGGAAAGGACCGGGACTGTCTCGCTTACAGTAATTGTCCATCAGTCGTGGTTAGGATGCCGATTAAATCTTCCTCCGCAGCCCCGGTGCCGAGTCGGCCGCTGCGCGCATGCGCAATATCAGAAACTACCCGTGACCCTTACACATGCGCATTTGGTCGCCTAGTCGCGGCCGGCGTATTCTGAAATTTAAGAACCCAAGAAATATGAACGGGAGTAAGAGTAGATCATCTAGCCTGTCGAGCCTGTTCGTCATTCAATAAGATCATGGCTGATCTGGCCATGAACCTATCTTCATCTACCTGCCTTTTCCCCATAACCCCTAATTTCCCTACCAGCTACCATGCAAAAATCTATCCAATCTTGCCTTAAATATATTTACTGAGGTAGCCTCCACTGCTTCATTAGGCAAAGAATTCCACAGATTCACCACTCTGGGAAAAGCAATTCCTCCTCATCTACCATAAACGTGCCTGGGCATGGCGAAAAGCATTATCAGGGATGCATCTCACCCTAACCATGGACTTTTTACTCTCCTCCCATCCGGCAGGTGCTACAGGAGCCTCCGCTCCCGCATCAGCAGGCACAGGAAGAGCTAGCATTCCTTCCACGGGTCGACTGAGTTGTAGAGACATTAAGTAACCAACTCTCTTGCCTCAGGACCATTTTCATCCCATTCATCCTAGGGTCAGAGGGCTCACCCTTCCACCTCTAAATGTTTTCACATAGAACATAGAAATCTACAGCACATTACAGGGCTTTTGACCCACAATGTTGTGCTGACTGTGTAACCTACTCCAGAAACTGCCTAGAATTTCCCTAGCACATAGCCCATTTTTCTAAGCTCCATGTACCTATCTGAGGTTCTTAAAAGACCCTATTGTATCCATTTCCACCACCGCCGCTGGCAATGCATTTGACGCACCCACCACTGTGTGAAATTTGCCCCTGACATCCCCTCCGTACCTGTCTCCAAGCAACTTAAAACAATGCCCCCTTGTGTTAGCCATTTCAGCCCTGGGAAAAAGCCCCTGGCTATTCATACAATCAATGCCTCTCATCATCTTATACACCTCAAACAACAGGAATTCTGCAGTTGCTGGAAATTCAAGCAACACACATCAAAGTTGCTGGTGAACGCAGCAGGCCAGGCAGCATCTCTAGGAAGAGGTACAGTCGACGTTTCAGGCCGAGACCCTTCGCCATAAGCCTTCTTAACAACACTGTCAACCTGCGCAGCAGCTTTGAGTGTCCTGAGGCAGACCCCAAGATCTCTCAGATCCAACACACTACCAAGAGTCTTACTATTTATATTATATTCTATCTTCAAATTTGACCTACCAAAATGAACCACTTCACACTTATCTGGGATAATTCCATCTGCCACTTCTCTGTCCAGTTTTGCATCTTACTGATGTCCCGTTGTAACCTGACAACCCTCCAGACAACCCACAACACCCCCAACCTTTGTGTCATCAGCAAACTTACTAACCCATCATCCAGGTCATTTATAAAAATCACAAAGAGGGGGTCTCAGAACAGATCCCCGCGGAACATCACTGGTCACCGACCTCCATGCAGAATACAAACTATCTACAGACACCCTTTGCCTTCTGTGGGCAAGCCAATTCTGGATCCACAAAGCAAGGTCATCTTGGATCCCATGTCTCCTTACTTTCTGAAGGAGCCTTGCATGGGGAACCTTATCAACTGCCTTACTGAAATCCATACACACTACATCCACTGTCTTACTTTCATCAATGTGTTTTGTTACTTCCTCAAGGGCATGACCTGCCGTTGATAAAAACTATGCTGACAATCCCTAATCAGATTATGTCTCTCCAAATGCTCATAAATCCTGCCTCTCAGGATCTTCTCCAACAACTTGCTCACCACTGAAGTCAGACTCACTGGTCTATAATTTCCTGGGTTATCTCTACTCCCTTTCTTGAACAAGGGAACAACGTTTACAACCCTTGAACAAGGGAACAATATTTGCAACCCTAAAGGTGAACACCTGCAGAAGAAACTCCTCTCATGCCCAGTGACCAGGGTGCAGAACTGGGTTTGATGAAAAGCAGCAATAATTGCAGAGTTCGACACAAAAGTCAATTTTAAACATAACTCTTGATTCAGCAACTGTGATGGTTAAATATCCATCATGAAAATTATTTAAATTTTTTTGTCAGTGCTTTACACGTTGGGATGACCGAGTGAATCCCTTCCCACATTCAGAGCAGGTGAACGGCCTCTCCCCAGTGTGAACTCACTGATGTACCTTCAGTTGAAATGACTGACTGAATCCCTTCCCACTGTCTGAGCAGGTGAAAGGACACTCCCCATCGTGAACTGACTGGTACACCTCTAGTTTATATGATCAAGTGAATCCCTTCCTATAGTCTGAGCACATGAATGGCCTCTCTCCTGTGTGAATTCATTGGTGTGCCAGTAGGTAGGGTGACCGAATGAATCCCTTCTCACATTCTGACCAGGCTTATGGTCTCTGCCCAGTGAACTGACTGGTATGCCAGCAGGTCAGATGATCGATTGAATTTCTTCCCACATTCTGAGCAGGTGAATGGCCTCTCACCAGTGTGAACTTGCTGGTGTACCAGTAGGTAAGATGACCGAGTGAATCTCTTCCCACAGTCTGAGTAGGTGAATAGTCTCTCCCAGTGAGAACTGACTGGTGTACCCTCAGTTGAGGTGACTGACTGAATGGCTTCCCACTTAAGCAAGTGAATGGTTTCTCTCCTGTATGAATTCATTAGTTGCCTGTAGGTTGGATGATTGAGTGAATCCCTTCCCAAGGTGAACTGACTGACGTTTCCAGAGGTTGGATGGGTGAGTGAATCCCTTCCCACACACTGAACAAATGAAGGGCCTCTCTCCAGTGTGAACACTGGTGTGCGTGTAGGTGAGATGATTGAGTGAAACCCTTCCCAGAGTCTGAGAAGGTTAACGGCATCCCCCCACCCCCACTGACCTGCAGTGTGAACTGACTGGTGGGTCAATCGGTCAGATGACCAAATGAATCCCTTCCCACAGTCTGGGCAGCTGAATGGCCTTTCCCCACTATGAACTTGCTGGTGTGCCTGTAAGTAGGATGACTGAGTGAATCACTTCCCATAGTCCGAGCAAATGAACAGCCTCTCCCCAGTGTGAATTCTTTCATGTGTCAGCAAATCAGATGACTGAGTGAACCACTTAGCGCACCCAGAAAGGTTGAAGTCTCTCTCCCTTGTGAATTCATTGTTGGTAGCAGGTGGGCCAAGAGAGCGAATCTCTTCCTGTATATGGAGCAAGTGGACGGCTTCTTACTGCTGTGAATTTTCTGACGTATCTTCAGGCTAGATGACTTAGATCTAGCCCCATGCACAGAGCAGGTGAATTAGCGAAGTAGAAAGCTGAGAAGCAGTACTTCCAGGGTAGTAATTTCTGGAGTGTGCCTGTGCCACACACCAGTGAGGGTAGAAACAGGATGATTTGGCAGATAAATGTGTGGCTGAGGAGCTGGTGCAGGAGGTAGGGCTTCAGGTTCTTGGATCATTGGGATCTCTTATGGGGGAGGTATGACCTGTTCAAAAGTGACGGGTTGCACCTGAACCCGAGGGGCACCGATGTTCTCGTGGGCAGGTTTGTTAGAGCTGTTGGGGAAGGTTTAAACTAATTTGGCAGGGCGGTGGGAACTGGAGTGAAGGAACTCAGGATAGGACTGGTGGTAAAAAAGTAAAGATAGTGAGCAGACAGACTGTCAGGAAGGGCGGGCAGGTGGTGGGACTTAGTTGCAGCCAACAGGCTGAGTATCAGAATATTAGGGATGCATAATCAGAAAGGATAGCAAATATGGTACTCAAGGTGTTTTATCTAAATGTGCATAGTATAAGAAATAAGGTGGATGATCTTGTTGCACTGTTACAGATTGTCAGCTATGATGTTGTGGCCATGACTGAATCATAGCTAAAGGATGATTGTGGTTGGGAGCTGAATGTCATAGGTTACACATTGTATCGGAGGGATGGGAAGGTAGGCAGAGGGGATGGAGTGGCTCTACAGGTAAAGAATGGCATTAAATCAGTAGAAAAATGTGACATAGGATCAGAAGATGTTGAATCCTTGTGGGTTGAGTTAAGAAACTGCAAGGGTAACTGGAAGAAACTAATGTGGGTTTTTAAGAGACTCCTGGACAGGTACATGGAATAGGTTTTCTATGTTTCTAAGAAACTGCAAGGGTAAAAGGATGTTGATGGCAGTTATATACAGGCCTCCCAACAGTGGTTGGGAGGTGGACTACAGATTACAACAGGAAATAGAAAAGGCATGTGAAAAGGGCAATGTTATGATAGTCACGGGAGATTTTGACACGCAGGTCGATTGGGAAAATCAGGTTGGTAATCAATCTCAATACTGTTGAGTATTGTTGAATGCCTGAGAGATGGCTTTTTAAAACAGTTTGTCATTGAGCCTACTAGGGGATTAGCTATATTGGATTGGGTGTTATGTATTGAACCAGAGGCGGTTTGGGAGCTTAAGGTAAAAGAACCCTTCGGAACCAGTGATCGCAATATGATTGATTTCAACTTAAAATTTGATAGGGATAAAGTAAAGTTTGACGGTATAGAATTTCAGTGGAGTAACGGAAATTAAAAGTGGTATGAGAGAGGAGTTGGCCAAAGTAAACTGGAAGGAGCCTTTGGCAGGGATGTCAGCAGAGCAGCAATGGCATGTGTTTCTGGGAAAAATGAGGACATGTGTATTCCAAAAGTGAAGAAATACTCAAATGGCAAAATAGTGCAACCGGGGCTGACAAGGTAAATCAAAGCTAATGTAAAAACAAAAGAGAGGACATACAACAAAGCAAAATTAGCAGGAAGATAAAGGATTGGGAAGTTTTTAAAAACCTACAGAGAGCAACTAAAAGAATTATTAGAAGGAAAAAGATGAAATATCAAAGCAAGCTGGCAAATAACATCAAAGTGGTAGTAAAAGCTTTTTCAAGTATGTTAAAAATAAAAGAGATGAAAGGATATAGGACTGCTAGAAAATGAGGGAGGAGAAACAATAACAGGGGACAAGGAGATGGCTGATGAACTAGTTGAGTATTTTGCATCAGTCTTCACTGTGGAAGACACTAGCTGTGTGCCAGATGTTGTGGTGTGTGAAGGAAGAGAAGTGGGTGCAGTTACTATTACAAGGGAAGTGGTCAAAAAGCTGAGAGATCTAAAAGTACATAAGTCACCCAGACCAGATGAACTGCACCCTAGGGTTCTGAAAGAGGTAGCGTTAGAGATTGTGATGGTATTAGAAATGATCTTTCAAAAATCATTGGACTCTGGCATGGTACCAGAAGACTGGAAAACTGCAAATGTCTCTCCACTCTTTAAGGAAGGAAGAAGGCAGCAGAAAGGAAATTATAGACCAGTTAGCCTAACCTCAGTGGTTGGGAAGATGTAAGAGTCAATTGTTAAGGACAAGGTGATGGAGTACTTGGTGACACTGGACAAGATAGGACAAAGTCAGCATGGTTTCCTTCAGGGAAAATCCTGCCTGATGAACCTGTTGGAATTTTTTGTGGAGATTACAAGGATAGATAAAGAGGATGCAGTGGATGTTGTATATTTGGACTTTCAGAAGGCCTTTGACAAGGTGCGACACATGAGGCTGCTTACCAAGTCAAGAGCCTGTGGCATTACAGGAAAGTTACTAAGATTAGAACATTGGCTGATTGGAAGAAGGCAGCGAGTGGGAATAAAAGGATCCTTGTCTGGTTGGCTGCCAGTGACTAGTGGTGTTCTGCAGGGGTTGGTGTTGGGACCACTTCTTTAAATGCTGTATATAAATGACTTAGATGACTTGTTGTTGTGTTTAGGATTCCCATTTGTAATTTGTAACCTGTAAAAAGATTTACAAAAGATATCAATGGGTGAAGGACAGTGTTTTAGATGAGATATGTATGACATGTAAAGGAAGCAGTGAGTAAATAAGGTGCTTGAGGAGTATAAGAAGTGCAAGAAAATACTTAAGAAAGAAATCAGGAGGGCGAAAAGAGGACATGAGGTTGCCTTAGCAGTCAAAGTGAAGGATAATCCAAAGAGCTTTTACAGGTATATTAAGAGCAAAAGGATTGTAAGGGATAAAATTGGTCCTCTTGAAGATCAGAGTGGTCGGCTATGTGCGGAACCAAAGGAAATGGAGGAGATCTTAAAGAGGTTTTTGCGTCTGTATTTACTAAGGAAACTGGCATGAAGTCTATGGAATTAAGGGAAACAAGTAGTGAGATCATGGAAACTGTACAGATCGAAAAGGAGGAGGTCCTTGCTGTCTTGAGGAAAATTAAAGTGGATAAATCCCCAGGACCTGACAGGGTGCTCCCTCGTACCTTGAAGGAGACTAGTGTTGAAATTGCAGGGGCCCTGGCAGAAATATTTAAAATGTCGCTGTCTACAGGTGAGGTGCCGGAGGATTGGAGAGTGGCTCATGTTCTGTTGTTTAAAAAAGGATCGAAAAGTAATCCGGGAAATTATAGGCCAGTAAATTTAACGTCAGTAGTAGGTAAGTTATTGGAGGGAGTACTAAGAGACAGAATCTACAAGCATTTGGATAGACAGGGACCTATTAGGGAGAGTCAACATGGCTTTGTGCGTGGTAGGTCATGTTTGACCAATCTATTGGAGTTTTTCGAGGTTACCAGGAAAGTGGATGAAGGGAAGGCAGTGGATATTGTCTACATGGACTTCAGTAAGGCCTTTGACAAGGTCCCGCATGGGAGGTTAGTTAGGAAAATTCAGTCGTTAGGTATACATGGAGAGGTGGTAAATTGGATTAGACATTGGCTCAATGGAAGAAGCCAAAGAGTGGTAGTAGAGAATTGCTTCTCTGAGTGGAGGCCTGTGACTAGTGGTGTGCCACAGGGATCAGTGCTGGTCCATTGTTATTTGTCATCTATATCAATGATCTGGATGATAATGTGGTAAATTGGATCAGCAAATTTGCTGATGATACAAAGATTGGAGGTGTAGTAGACAGTGAGGAAGGTTTTCAGAGCCTGCAGAGGGACTTGGACCAACTGGAAAAATGGCAGATGGAGTTTAATACAGACAAGTGCGAGGTATTGCACGTTGGAAGGACAAACCAAGGTAGAACATACAGGGTTAATGGTAAGGCACTGAGGAGTGCAGTGGAACAGAGGGATCTGGGAATACAGATACAAAATTCCCTAAAAGTAGCATCACAGATAGATAGGGTCGTAAAGAGAGCTTTTGGTACATTGGCCTTTATTAATCAAAGTATTGAGTATAAGAGCTGGAATGTTATGATGAGGTTGTATAAGGCATGGTGAGGCCGAATCTGGAGTATTGTGTTCAGTTTTGGTCACCAAATTACAGGAAGGATATTAATAAGGTTGAAAGAGTGCAGAGAAGGTTTACAAGGATGTTGCCGGGACTTGAGAAACTCAGTTACAGAGAAAGATTAGGACTTTATTCCCTGGAGCGTAGAAGAATGAGGGGAGATTTGATAGAGGTATATAAAATTATGATGGGTATAGATAGAGTGAATGCAAGCAGGCTTTTTCCACTGAGGCAAGGGGAGAAAAAAACCAGAGGACATGGGTTAAGGGTGAGGGGGGAAAAGTTTAAAGGGAACATTAGGGGGGGAAAGTTTAAAGGGAACATTAGGGGGGGCTTCTTCACACAGAGAGTGGTGGGAGTATGGAATGAGCTGCCAGATGAGGTGGTAAATGCGGATTCTTTTTTAACATTTAAGAATAAATTGGACAGATACATGGATGGGAGGTGTATGGAGGGATATGGTCTGTGTGCAGGTCAGTGGGACTAGGCAGAAAATGATTTGGCACAGCCAAGAAGGGCCAAAAGGCCTGTTTCTGTGCTGTAGTTTCTATGGTTTCTATCATTTTAGTCTCTATGGATATGTAGTATGGAAACCAGTGGCATAAGCATCAAAGTAACTTACTCCTACAAAACAGGTAAGCCCAAATTGAAAAGGAGACACTGGCTCTCATGTGGGCTTGCAAACATTTCAACTGCTACATGATAGGCACAAAGTTCCTGTTTGAAACAGACCACAGCCATTTGTCAGCATCCTCAGTTCAAAACACTTGGATGACTTTGTACATCCATGTCTGCAAAGATTCAGAATGAGGCTTATGCAGTACTGTTATGACATTGATGAATCTTTCACAACATTCTGTCGAGGATGCCATGCAAAAGTGAGTGAGATGAAGCTGACACCACCTTCATGGAAGATACCAACATGTACTTAGGTACATGAAAGCTTAGCAACACACACAAAATGTTGGAGGGACCCAGCAGGCCAGACAGTATCTATGAAATAAAGCAGTCAATGTTTCGGGCCAAGGCCCTTCAGCAGAACTGGAGAAAAAAGCTGAGTAGTAGATTTGAAAGATGGGGGGAGGGGACAGAGAAACACCAGATGATAGGTGAAACCGGGAGGGGGAGGGTTGAAGCAAAGAGCTAGGAAGTTGATTGGTGAAAGAGACAGAATGCCATGGAAGAAAGAAAAAAGGGGAGGGGAGGAGCTCCAGAGGGAGGTGATGGGCGGGCAAGGAGATAACATGAGAGAGGGAAAAGGGGAGGGAAAATGGTGAAGGGGTGGGGGAGGGGAAGGCACTACTGGAAGTTTGAGAAATCAGTGTTCATGCTATCAGGTTGGAGGCTATCCAAAACGGAATATAAGGTGTTGTTCCTGCAAAGGCTTTCCTGCATCACAGAGTAAACTGGATGAAATTTGCACTGAGTTGAAAAAGGACCAAATCTGCAGCAAGGTCATGTAATACTCGGAGCATGGAAGGCCAGTTGTTCCAAGGAGAGCTCACAAACTCAGACCTTACTGGCTTAAAAGAGACACATTCACAATTCTTGATGGTTTGCTGCTGCAGGGCTCCAGACTTGTCATTCCTACTTCTATGCGCATTAAAATCACCAGTCAAATCCACCAAGAACATGAACATCATGTCTGACGAATCTCATAGAATTTTTTGAGGATGTAACTAGTAGAGTGGATAGGGCAGAACCAGTGGATGTGGTATACTTGGATTTTCAAAAGGCTTTTGACAAGGTCCCACACAGGAGATTAGTGTGCAAACTTAAAGCACACGGTATTGGGGGTAAGGTATTGATATGGATAGAGAATTGGTTGGCAGACAGGAAGCAAAGAGTGGGAATAAACGGGACCTTTTCAGAATGGCAGGCAGTGACTAGTGGGGTACCGCAAGGCTCAGTGCTGGGACCCCAGTTGTTTACAATATATATTAATGACTTAGATGCGGGAATTAAATGCAGCATCTCCAAGTTTGCGGATGACACGAAGCTGGGCGGCAGTGTTTGCTGTGAGGAAGATGCTAAGAGGATGCAGGGTGACTTGGATAGGTTAGGTGAGTGGGCAAATTCATGGCAGATGCAATTTAATGTGGATAAATATGAGGTTATCCACTTTGGTGGCAAAAATAGGAAAACAGATTATTATCCGAATGGTGGCCGATTAGGAAAAGGGGAGGTGCAACGAGACCTGGGTGTCATTATACACCAGTGTTTGAAAGTGGGCATGCAGGTACAGCAGGTGGTGAAAAAGGCGAATGGTATGCTGGCATTCATAGCAAGAGGATTCGAGTACAGGAGCAGGGAGATACTACTGCAGTTGTACAAGGCCTTGGTGAGACCAGACCTGGAGTATCGCGTGCAGTTTTGGTCCCCTAATCTGAGGAAAGACATCCTTGCCATAGAGGGAGTACAAAGAAGGTTCACCAGATTGATTCCTGGGATGGCAGGACTTTCATATGATGAAAGACTGGATCGACTAGGCTTATACTCTCTGGAATTTAGAAGATTGAGGGGGGATCTTAGTGAAACATATAAAATCCTAAAGGGATTGTACAGGCTAGATGCAGGAAGATTGTTCCCAATGTTGGGGAAGTCCAGAACGAGGGGTCACAGTTTGAGGATAAAGGGGAAGCCTTTTAGGACCGAGATTAGGAAAAACTTCTTCACACAGAGAGTGGTGAATTTGTGGAATTCTCTGCCACAGGAAACAGTTGAGGCCAGTTCATTGGCTATATTAAAGAGGGAGTTAGATATGGCCCTTGTGACTAAAGGGATCGGGGGTATGGAGGGAAGGCTGGTGCAGGGTTCTGAGTTGGATGATCAGCCATGATCATACTGAATGGTGATGCAGGCTCGAAGGGCCGAATGGCTTACTCCTGCACCTATTTTCTATGTTTCTATGAAGACATTGAAAACTGTCATCCAAGAGCAAGACAATCCGTGTGATGGCCTGGTCTAAACAAACAGCTGGGGATTATGTAAAGCAATGTGAAGCATGCAGAAAACTGCACAAAAATCATGTGGAATCTCCCTGTCCCACAGAATTCAGACTTCCCACTACAAATTGCAGGCATGTACATTTTCAAGCTGAAAAGAGACAAATATCTTCTCACTGTGGATTTCTACTCACAGAATGTTGCGGTGTCCAAGTTGCCCTCTACATCCTGTACAGCAGTTATACAGCACCTGAAAGCTGTATTCTCTCACCATAGAATACCAGAGACACTCGTGTCAGACAATTCAGCTGCTCAGAATTCTAAGCCTTTGAGTTCAAACAGCAAACAAGCAGTACATGGTACCTGCAGGGAAATGGAGAAGCAGAAAGAGTCGTGGCTCTTACTGAAGGTAAAAGACCCCTACAAAGCACTGCCAGCTTATCACTCCACAACTCTTGCGAATGGCTGCAGTCCATCTGAGCTGTCAATGGGCAGAGACTGAGAACAAATCTACCTTCCCTTCCCTTCTCCAACTTCATTTGCTGGACTTAGACAAAATGGCAAATTTTGAGACAAGACAGCAAGAGAAAACAAACAAGAATCTTTGTTACCACAAAGGAGTGAAGCTGTTTGTATTTCAGACCAATTCATTAAAAGAACAATGGTCCGGCAGCATGCACCACGATCGTTTCTGACAGAACATCACAAGGTGAGATGAGATGGAACCATGTGTGCTGATGTGCCTTTAAAGTCCACAAAAGGTAAGAGAAAGAAATAGCATAACCTGATTTTTACGATGAGGACCACTTACCTGAGATAGACGCACCTGTTCACAAATCTACACCCGCACCAACACTTCCAGGAGCCTACATCAAATCCGGCTGTTTATCTGTTGCACCACAAAGAAATACTCCATAGCCTAATAGCTTAGGGCAAATGACTAAAGAGGCAGAATAATCTTTTCACCTTGCTGGAGTGTTCAGGTAGTCTACCCTGAATTCCATTAGATTTAGTGTTTTTTTTAAAGAGTTCTAATGTTGAAAACATTTCACAAAATGAGACTTCTTTAAAAAATGGAATTTGTGGAATAAAAGGAAATAGAATAAGGGTGCAAAAGAGTGGTAAAAACAAAGAGAAAGACAGTTGTACTGTTGGCAATTCTTTTCTATGTTTATGTAAGGAGCACAAGTCACATTCTATAGGTAAAGTGAGTTACTGAATCACTCAATTTCAGCGACTGTAATTTTGACGCAGTTCTATGGACGAGAAGTACAAACCTAGTTTTTCCTTTTTTCTCCCCAAGAATGAGAGATGTCTCCGAGTTGGACGATCCACACCAGGGGTGCGTGAAGAGCTACTTTTTAATCAGGGAGGCAATCAAAATTTTGAAGACAAGAGTTTTGCGGCAGTTTTTCTGATGTGAGGTATCAATCAGCAAGCGCCAGTGTGGAAAAAGAGCTACCTTTCAGTCAGGTCTGTCTCCAAGATTTAAAAAGCAGAGCTTTGAACCTGTTTTCTCTGAGTTGGAGAATCCACAGCAGAGGTGCGTGAAAAGAGCTATTTTTTAATCAAGGTGGTGATCAAGATTTTGAAGGCAGAGTTTTGCAGCAGTTTTTCTCATTTGAAGTGATCAATCAGCAAGTGGCAGTGCACAAAAAGAGGTACCTTTCAGTCAAGACCCCGTCCAAGATTTAAAAAGCAGAGCAGGATTAATAGCACAGGATAAGAGGATCAATGAAAAATCCACCAGGGTGCAGGAGACAACAAAATGAGCAAACGCAAATTCTAAATAAATAGCAATAAATAATGAGAACATGAGATATAACAAGATAAAGAGTCTTTAAAGTGAGATCATTGATTGTGGGAACATATCAATGGATGGGCAAGTGAGTGTAGTTATCCCTTTTGTTCAAGAGCCTGATGGCTGTGGGGTAGTAACTGTTCTTGAACGTGGTGGTGTGAATCCTGAAGCTCTTGAACCTCTACCTGTTGGCAGCAGTAAGAAGAGCATGGTGGAGATCTCTAATGATGGTTGCTGCTTTCCTGTGAGAGTTTCAAGTAGATGTGCCCAATGATTGGAAGGGCTTTACCTGTGATGTATTGGGCTGAATCCACCTATATTCTGTAGGGTTTTCCATTCAAAGGCATCGATATTTCCATATCAGGCTATGATGCAGCCAGTCAATACAATATCAACTACGCATCTACAGAAGTCTGTCAAAGTTTCAGATGTCATGCCAAATCTCCACAAACTCCAAAGGAAGCAGAGGCACTGCCGTGCTTTCTTCGTAACTACGTTTACATTTTGGGTCCAGGACAGGACAGGACAGATCCTCTGATAGTAATATCCAGGAATTTAAAGTCGCTAACCCTCTGCACACCTGATCCTCTGATGAGGACTGGGTCATGGACACAAGAAAATCTGCATATGCTGCAAATCCAAGGCAACACACACACAATAAGCTGGAGGAACTCAGCAAGTTAGGCAGCATCTATGGAAGTTAATGAACAGTCAACATTTCAGGCCGAGATCTTTCATCAAAATACTGCCTAACCTGCTGAGTTCCTCCAGCATTTTGTTGCACTGGCTCACTGATTCCTGGTTTCTCTCTCCCGAAATCTGCAATCATTTCCTTGTTCTTGCTGATATTGAGGGAGAGGTTGTGGTTTTGACACCACTCAGCCATATTTTTGACCTCCCTCCTGTATGCTGATTCATCACCAACTTTGATCTTACCCACAACAGTGGTGCCATCAGCAAAAGCGAATATGCTGTTGGAGCTGTGCTTAACCACAGTCATAGGCCCAATACAAGAGGAGGTAGAACAAAGGTGATTTTCCTCAAGAACAAGAGCTGATGGAAGTATTTAATAAACAATAGACAATAGGTGCAGGAGTAGGCCATTCGAGCCAGCACCGCCATTCACTGTGATCATGGCTGACCAGCGACAATCAGTACCCCGTTCCTGCCTTCTCCCCATATCCCTTGACTCCACTATCTTTAAGAGCTCTATCTAACTTCCTTGAAAGCATCCAGAGAGTTGGCCTCCACTGCCTTCTGAGGCAGAACATTCCACAAATCCGCAACTCTCTGGATGAAAAAGTTTTTCCTCAACTCCATTCTAAATGGCCTACCCCTTATTCTTAAACTGTGGCCTCTGGTTCTGGACTCCCCTAGCATCGGGAACATGTTTCCTGCCTCTAGCGTGTCCAATCCCTTAATAATCTTACATGTTTCAATCAGATCCCCTCTCACCCTTCTAAATTCCAGTGTATACAAGCCCAGTCACTCCAATCTTTCAACATATGACAGTCCTGCCATCCGGGAATTAAATTTGTGAACCTACGCTGCACTCCCTCAATGGCAAGAATGTCCTTCCTCAAATTTGGAGACCAAAACTGCACACAAAACTATTTGTTTTTCCCCCATGCATCTCTAATTGACATTTCAATGACTAGAAGGTAAACTCTTCATCCGAGACTAATTGGGAACTACATTTTCGTTCCATGTTCCTAATTGTTGGATTAAGACATCTGGAGCTTGGCAGTCTTTGGGCGATCCATCCGCTTTCATTCCCTTCCCCCTACGCTTCCAAACACACCCTATGAACTGGCGAAGAAAACCTATGGCTGCCCCATTACCCAGAATCCCCATGAAGGAGAGACCAGTCTATCTGCCACGGTCCCAGCAAAGCGCACGCGACACAGAAAAGGCATCAGCCACTTGGTTCATCTGAAGAAAGCTCCCCGGGGCTTGGGCACAGACCACAGGACTGAGAAAGAGGGAAAGGACTGGGAATGGCCCAGGAAGTGGAGCCACAGTGTGTCCGGAGCTCACAGTAATTGTCTCTCAGTTGCAGTTTGGATGCTGGCGCTGATGAAACTTTCCCCAGACCCCTGCTTCCACTGGTTACTGAGACTCCAAGAGCCTTTCGACCACTGAGCACATGTGCACTTTTCCGGAACTCGTAGGAAAAGTTTACGAGTTCTTTATGCATGCGCATTTAATCGGCTGGTCACACAAAATGCTGGAGGAACTCTGCAGCTCAGGCAGTGTCTATCAAAAAGAATAGTCGATGTTTCGGGCTGAGACCCTACATCAGGACTGAGAAGGAAGAGGAAAGGTGTTGGAATAAAAAAGTGGAAGGAGGGGAGAGGCTAGCTGGAAGGTGATAGATGAAGCTAGGTGGGTGGGAAAGATCAAGGTCTAAAGGAAGAATCTGATGGGAGAGGAGAAATTGATACTCATGCCATCAGGTTGGAAGATACCCAGACAGAATATAAGGTGTTGTTTCTCCTCTCTGTGGGTGGCCTCATCTCGGAACAAGAGGACATGATCAACACGTCTGAACGGGATTGCAAATGGGAATTAAAGTATTCGGCAGTCCCCCAATTTTTGAGGCTACCCTCAGGGTGGAGGAGCCACACCTTCTCTGGGTATCGTCCAATCTGATGGCACGAACATCAATATCCCCTTCCAGTGAACGAATTCCACCCCTCCTCCTCTATTCCCAACTCCAGTCTGCTTCAGTTTCTCCAAGGCAGTTTCCACTCTTCTGTCATGTCTTTACTTGAGCCTCTGAAGATGAGTATATCGTCCATGTGACAAACTACTCCCACCATTCTCTCAAAAATGTTTCATCCTCAGCTAGAAGACTTCAGGTGCTGATGAGATGCCAAAAGGGAGTCTCTCAAAGGCATAGTGTCCATATGGGATGATAAAGATTGTGGGCTTCTGTGACTCAGGACCTAAACCAGAACCATAGAAAAACTACAGCACAGAAACAGGCCTTTTGGCCCTTCTTGGCTGTGCCGAACTATTTTCTGCCTAGTCCCACTGACCTGCACACGGACCATATCCCTCCATACACCTCCCATCCATGTATCTGTCCAATTTATTCTTAAATGTTAAAAAAGAACCCACATTTACGACCTCGTCTGGCAGCTCATTCCATACTTCCACCACTCTCGGTGAAGAAGCCCCCCCACTAATGTTCCCTTTAAACTTTTCCCCCCTCACCCTTAACTCATGTCCTCTGGTTTTTTTTCTCCCCTTGCCTCAGCGGAAAAAGCCTGCTTGCATTCACTCTATCTATACCCATCATAATTTTATATACCTCTATCAAATCTCCCCTCATTCCTCTACGCTCCAGGGAATAAAGTCCTAACCTATTCAACCTTTCTCTGTAACTCAGTTTCTCAAGTCCCAGCAACATCCTTGTAAACCTTCTCTGCACTCTTTCAACCTTATTAACATCCTTCCTGTAATTTGGTGACCAAAACTGAACACAATACTCCAGATTTGGCCTCACCCATGCCTTATACAACCTCATCAAAACATTCCAGCTCTTATATTCAATACTTTGATTAATAAAGGCCAATGTACCAAAAGCTCTCTTTACGAACCTATCTACCTGTGACGCCACTTTTAGGGAAATTTTTATCTATATTCCCAGATCCCTCTGTTCAACTGCACCCCTCAGTGCCTTACCATTTACCCTGTATGTTCTACCTTGGTTGTCCTTCCAGAACCCTGAGTTTGCATCTAGTTTGGGGAAGAACTTTGCTCCAGTCAGCATACCCAATGTGTGCTCAACAGAGGGGAGAATAAACTTCTCCTGCCCCACTGTATTATTCAATTTTTTTTAGTTTTCTTTGACAGCTCCTTGAACAGACATTTGGGGATGGCTGTGACATCTCAGCAGCTAGGTTTGTGGGGGATGTGTGGGGTACATTTTTTTTTACTCAGAGTCGTGGATGTCTGGAAATGTGCTGCCCAGTCAGGTTGTAGAGGCAACTACGTTGGAGGCTTTTAAGAGACATTTAGATAGGTACATGAGTATGAGGAAGATGGAGGGATGTGGACATGGTGTAGGTAGGAGCAATTAGTACTTGGGTGAATCTGATTTGCATTTTAGCTGGTTTGACTCAACCTTGTGGCCGAAGGGCCTGTTTCTGAGCTGTACTGTTCTATGCCCATGTCTATGTCAAACAACCCAACAGTGTGAGACACAACCCTTTAGAACAATGAAAATGACCCATACGTTGAAATGAGCAAGGACTATGGAGGTTAACTGCCAGTTTCCTTGGCCCAAAGATTTGGTGGACAAATAACATGTCAGACATACCTGCAGTCAGCAGGAGGACATGCAGTAAATTCAAGGGGAAACTCTTCACCCACAGAGTGGTGACTTTGGAACCCATCACCACAGGGAGTGTGATAGGTCAAAAGCAAGGATAGATTTAAAAGGACTGTCGTGGAACAGGAACACTAGCAGGGACCAGCCAGGATGAGTTGATTCCCTCTGGTACACTGGGTGTGTTGTAAATTCACTAAGTACCCAAGATAGAGTTTAAAATATGACTGATTTATTTATCACAGATCCAGAATATTAAACTCCAGTCCCATTAAAGGTGAACATCAGCAGAAGAAACTCCTTCCATGCCCAGTGACCAGGGTGCAAAACTGGGTTTGATGAACAGCAGCAATAATTGCAGAGTTCGACACCAACAGTCACTTTGAAACTTAACTCTGGATTCAGCAAATGCATTGGTTAATTCTTCAGCATGCAGTTTATTTAAATTTTCTCCCCAGTGTGAAATTGGAAGTGCACCAGAAGGTCGGATGCCTGACTGAAGCTCTTTCCACAGTCTGAGCAAATGAACGGCCTCTCTCCAGAGTGAACTTGCTGGTGCCTCTGTAGGGTAGATGACTGAGTGAATCTCTTCCCACATTCAGAGCAGGAAAATGGCCTCTCCCCAGTGTGAACTCGCTGGTGAGTCTGTAGGCTGGATGTGTGAATGAATCCCTTCCCACAGTCTGAGCAGGTGAATGGCCTCTCCCCAGTGTGAATTCGCTGATGCGCCTTCAGTTCAAATGACCGAGTAAACCCCTTCCCACAGTCTGAGCAGGTAAATGGCCTCTCCCCAGTGTGAATTCGCTGATGTATCTTCAGTTCAGACGACCGAGTAAACCCCTTCCCACATTCTGAGCAGGTGAATGGCCACTCCCCAGTGTGAACTGGCTGGTGTGTCAGTAGGTGGGATGACTGACTGAACCCCTTCCCACAATCTGAGCAGGTGAATGGCCATTCCCCAGTGTGAATTCTTTGGTGTAACTTCAGTTCAGACGATAAAATGAATCCCTTTCCACAGTGTGAGCAAGTGAATGGTCTCTCCCCAGTGTGAACTCGTTGGTGTTTCCGTAGGTTGGATGACTGACTGAATCCCTTCCCACAGTCTGAGCAGGTGAATGGTCTCTCCCCAGTGTGAACTCGTTGGTGTGCCATTAGTTCAGATGACCGAGTAAAACCCTTCCCACAGTATGAACAGGTGAATGGCCTCTCACCAGTGTGAATTCGCTGATGTACCTTCAGTTCAGATGACTGAGTAAACCCCTTCCCACAGTCTGAGCAGATGAAAGGCCTCTCCCCAGTGTGAAGTCGCCGATGTACCTTCAGTTCAGATGACCGAGTACACCTCTTCCCACAATCTGAGCAGGTGAACAGTCTCTCCCCAGTGTGAATTCGCTGATGTATCTTCAGTTCAGATGACCAAGTAAACCCCTTCCCACAGTCTGAGCAAGTGAACGGCCACTCCCCAGTGTGAACATATTGGTGGCTCCGTAGATATGATGACCGAGTGAACCCCTTCCCACAATCAGAGCACGAGAATGGCCTCGCCCCAGTGTGAACTGACTGATGTGTTAGCAGGCTGGACGACTGAGTGAATCCTTTCCCACAGTCTGAACAGATGAATGGCCTCTCCCCGGTGTGAACTCGTTGGTGTCTTCGTAGGTGGCATGAGTGAGTGAACACCTTCCCACAATCAGAGCAAATAAATGGCATCTCCCCAGTGTCAACTGACTGGTGTCTGTGGTGGGATGACTGAGTGAATCCCTTCCCACAGTTCTCTATCAATTCTGTCAACTCATCAAGTCAGATGTCAGACGTAGTGAATCCCTCATACAACCAATGCAGTTAAAGAACTGATCTCCAGTGAATAAATGCTGGTGTGTTCTCAGCACCCTGATTCCATTGGATTTCACTGAATTATAACAGAAAACCTCATTTTAGGTACAAAACATGTTTCCAGCTGGAATGACATACTTCTTCATTGCCAAGGATCAACAACTGATATACTGGTGTCACGAAGGAAGTATCTGGTCTCTCCTTAATTATCTGTACAGAGACAATAAAACTGGCGTGTTGTTTGAGATTTCCATACAGAATTTTTTTGCCATTTCTACCCTGTAAAAAAGATTTATAAAAGACATGAGTGGGTGAACAACGAGACGGCACAGCTTAAGGCTCTTGGAGGTAGGTACCGAGGAAACGTCAGGGGTAGGTTGTACTTTTTTTTAAACGCAGTGTGTGGTGAGTGCTTGGAATGGGCTGCCGGCAACGGTGGTGGAGGCAGATACGATAGGGTCTTTTAAGGATAGGTACATGGAGATAAGAAAAATAGATGGCTATGGGTAACCCTAGGTAATTTCTAAAGTACATGTACGGCACAGCATTGTGGGCCGAAAGGCCTGTATTGTGCTGCAGGTTTCCTATGTTTCTATATTTCTATCTCGGAAAGGGTATCATCATCCACTTTGAAAGTGTAGACTTTTTTCTAAATGAAAAGAAAATTCAAAGGTTTGAGGTGCAAAGAGACTTGGGAGTCCTCGTGCAGGATTCTCTAAAGGTTAATTTGCAGGTTGAGGCAGTGGTGAGGAAACCAATGCCATGTTAGTATTAATTTTGAGAGGATTATAATGAAAAAAGCAAGGATATATTGTTGAGGATTAATAAAGCACTGGTGAGGCCTCACTTGGAATATTGTGACCAGTTTTGGGCCCCTTATTTGAGAAAGGATGTACTGACACTGGAGAGGGCTCAAAGGAGGTTCACAAAAATGATTCCAGGATTGAAAGGCTTGTCAGATCTGGAGCGTTTGATGGCTCTGGGCCTCTACTCTCTGGGATTCAGAAGGATGAGAGGGGACCTCATTGAAACCTATCAAATGTTGAAAGGCCTTGATAGAGTGCATGTGGGGGAGGATGTTTCCTGTGTTGGCGAGGTCTAGGACCAGAGGACACAGCCTCAAAACAGCTTTTACAATGGAGATAAGAAGTAATTTCCTCAGCCAGGGAGTGGGGAATCTGTGTAATTCGTTGCCACAGATGGCTGTGGAGGCCAAGTCACTGGGTATATTTAAGGAAGAGGTTGATGGATTCTTTGTCACACAGGGCATGAGGTGATAAAGGGAGAAGCAGGGAGATAAACCAGGAAGTTATAGGCTGATGAATCTGACATCTGTTGTGAGAAAGTTACTGCAAGGTACTTTTTAAGGACCGAATATTTGCATTGATATGGACTGATAGTCAGCATGGCTTTGTGCGTGGCAGGTCATGTCTAACCAATTTAGAGAGTTTTTTTTGAGGAAGTTGCCAGGAAAGTGCATGTTGCCTACATGGACTTCAGCAAGGCATTTGACAAGGTCCTGCATGGGAGGCTGCTCAAGAAGCTTCAGTCGCTCAGCAGTCAGGATGAGGCAGTAAATTGGATTAGACGTTTGCTTTATGGGAGAAGCCAGAGGGTGGTAGTAGAGGGTTGCTTCTCTGACAGGAGGCCTATCAGTAGTGGTGTGCTGCAGGGATTGGTGCTGGGTCCTTTGCTGTTTGCCTTCTATGTCAATGATTTGAATGATAATATGGTTAACTGGATCAGCATAGTTGCTGATGACACCAAGACTGGGGGTGTAATAGACATTGAGGAAGGCTATCATGGCTTGCAGCTGTATCAGCTGGAAAAATGGAAACCGAATTTAATGCAGACAAGTGTGAGGCTTTGCACTTCAGTAGCATCAACCAGGGTAGGTCTTACACAGTGAACAGTAGGGATCTGGGAAAACAAAGACATAGAAAACATAGAAAATAGGTGCAGGAGTAGGCCATTCAGCCCTTCGAGCCTGCAGCGCCATTTATTATGATCATGGCTGATCATCCAACTCAGAACCCTGCACCAGCCTTCCCTCCATACCCTCTGATCCCCGTAGCCACAAGGGCCATATCTAACTCCCTCTTAAATATAGCCAATGAACTGGCCTCAACTGTTTCCTGTGGCAGAGAATTCCACAGATTCACCACTCTCTGTGTGAAGAAGTTTTTCCTAATCTCAGTCCTAAAAGGCTTCGCCTTCATCCTCAAACCGTGTCCCCTTGTTCTGGACTTCACCAACATCGGGAACAATCTTCCTGCATCTAGCCTGTCCAATCCCTTTAGGATTTTATACGTTTCAATCAGATCCCCCCTCAATCTTCTAAATTCCAACGAGTACAAGCCTAGTTCATCCAGTCTTTCTTCATATGAAAGTCCTGCCATCCCAGAAATCAATCTGGTGAACCTTCTTTGTACTCCTTCTATGGCAAGGATGTCTTTCCTCAGATTAGGGGACCAAAACTGCACACAATGCTCCAGGTGTGGTCTCACCAAGGCCTTGTACAACTGCAGTAGTACCTCCCTGCTCCTGTACTCGAATCCTCTTGCTATAAATGCCAGCATACCATTCGCCTTTTTCACCGCCTGCTGTACCTGCATGCCCACTTTCAATGACTGGTGTATAATGACACCCAGGTCTCGTTGCACCTCCCCTTTTCCTAATCGGCCACCATTCAGATAATAATCTGTTTTCCTATTTTTGCCACCAAAGTGGATAACTTCACATTTATCCACATTAAATTGCATCTGCCATGAGTTTGCCCACTCACCCAACCTATCCAAGTCACCCTGCATCCTCTTAGCATCCTCCTCACTGCTAACACTGCCACCCAGCTTTGTGTCATCCGCAAACTTGGAGATGCTGCATTTAATTCCCTCATCCAAGTCATTAATATATATTGTAAACAACTGGGGTCCCAGCACTGAGCCTTGCGGTACCCCACTAGTCACCGCCTGCCATTCTGAAAAGGTCCCGTTTATTCCCACTCTTTGCTTCCTGTCTGCTAACCAATTCTCCACCCACACCAATACCTTACCCCCAATACCGTGTGCTTTAAGTTTGCACACTAATCTCCTATGTGGGACCTTGTGAAAAGCCTTTTGAAAATCCAAATATACCACATCCACTGGTTCTCCCCTATCCACTCTACTAGTTACATCCTCAAAAAATTCTATGAGATTCGTCAGACATGATTTTCCTTTCACAAATCCATGCTGACTTTGTCCGATGATTTCACCGCTTTCCAAATGTGCTGTTATCACATCTTTGATAACTGACTCCAGCAGTTTCCCCACCACCGACGTTAGGCTAACCGGTCTATAATTCCCCGGTTTCTCTCTCCCTCCTTTTTTAAAAAGTGGGGTTACATTAGCCACCCTCCAATCCTCAGGAACTAGTCCAGAATCTAACGAGTTTTGAAAAATTATCACTAATGCATCCACTATTTCTTGGGCTACTTCCTTAAGCACTCTGGGATGCAGACCATCTGGCCCTGGGGATTTATCTGCCTTTAATCCCTTCAATTTATCTAACACCACTTCCCTACTAACATGTATTTCGCTCAGTTCCTCCAACTCACTGGACCCTCTGTCCCCTACTATTTCTGGAAGATTATTTATGTCCTCCTTAGTGAAGACAGAACCAAAGTAATTATTCAATTGGTCTGCCATGTCCTTGCTCCCCATAATCAATTCACCTGTTTCTGTCTGTAAGGTCTACAATCTGTTGAAAATTATAGAATGTTGAATATGGATCTATTTGTCACAAATAGAGTCGCAAAGAAAGCTTTTTGGCAGATTGGCCTTCATAAATCAATGTATTGAGTGCAGGAAATGGGATGTAATGTTGAAGTTGTATAAGACATTTGTGAGGCCTAACTTGGTATATTGTGTGCAGTTTTGGTCACCTACCTGCAGGAAAGATGTAAACAAGGTTGAAAGGCGACAGAGAAAATTTGCAAGGATGTTGCTGGATCTGGAGGACCTGAGTAATGAGGAGAGATTGAATAGGTTAGGACTGTATACTTTAGAATGTAGAAGGTTGAGAGTAGATTTGATGGAACGGTACACAATTATGGGAGGTATAGATAGGCTAAATGCAAGCAGGCTTTTTCCATTCAGGTTGGGTGGAACTATAACCAGAGGTCATAGGTTACGGGAGAAAGGTGAAAAGTTTCAGAGGAACATGAGGGGAAACTTCTTCACTCAGAGGGTCATCAGATGCGAAATGTGCTGCCAACACAGGAGGTGTATGCAAGCTCGATTTCAACATTCAAGAGAAGTTTAGATAGGTAGATGATTAGTAGCGGCATGGAGGGCTATGGTCCTGTTGCAGACTGATGGGAGTAGACAGTTTAAATGGTTTCAGCATGCACCAGATGGGCTGAAGGACCTGTTTCTGTGCTGAGAGGGAAAATGGAACAGCTATAATAAAATGGCAGAGCATACTGTATGGGCCAAAGGACCTCATTCTGCTCCTGTATCTCATGGTCTTAGGAGATAATTTTCTCATCCTATATCAGATACTTTTAGTCTTAATGCTGAGCTCTGACATCATACTATTACAGCAAGGTTCAACCCAAGCTGAGGCAAAGAAGTGAACTTCTAACTGGTCACTGTGCCGACATCTGGACTGACCATCAAATTCTCTGACAGTCTTCCTGTCTGCATAAGAATGAAATATTTCTGCCCATCCTCAATCTGTGACTTAGCTCAGTTTGATTCCTTCCATTAATATTATTCACTGTTCCCTCCGTGCAGGTGCGCATCCACACAGTAACTGAAATGCTGCCTCACGGATGGGTTTTGGAATTTTCTTTTATATAATGTTAATTTAAAGTGCCCTGCAGTTCTCAGGCCGTGTAAAAAATATCTGCTCAGGCCAATGGTTGGTTCATGCAGCTGTATTATTTCAAGTTCTGGTCATGTCCCACAGCGCTACATGATATTACATGGCTAATCCTGGAAACTGAGCCCTCCCCCATAGGTGATTGACGGTGGTGAACTCATAGATGGCAGTGCCAATGAATATGAAGGAGCGGGCAGTAGTCTCTCTCATTGGAGTATGACATATTTGTGATGTGAAAGCTGCGGTCACTTGTTTCCCAATACAAAGTTGTTCAATATCATTATGTACCCAGAGAATGGTACAAAATACGTTCTCATGGGTAGATAGGTCCAGAACAAGAGGAGGTAGAACAAAGATGATTTTTTCAGTTCTTCCATCTAAAGCAGATGGAAGGATTTTGCTTTTCTTTCTTGCCTATTCTAAAACCCCCGTCGGATCCTTCATTTGTGTGAACTTATGGAACATATGGTAAAAGAGCAGTTGAATTATATTTTGGAAAAAAGTGATAATAGCATTTTATCAGAGCGGATTTCAGTAGGGTAGAATGACAATGGATTCAGTTTTATGTTTCAAAGATGATATTAGGGAAGCAGAGGTAGACAAAAGAAGTTCTAACAGCAGTATTTTTTGATATAGAAAAAGCATGTTATGGAGCAAGGGTCTTTTAATTAAATTATGGAAATTAGGAGTGGGATAAAGGCTATATAATTTTTTTCTGAGTTTCTCATTCAGATGGTCTAGGCAGGTAAAGGTAGGAAAGGTATATTCGGCTTCTATGAGATAGAGAATGGAACTCCACAAGGCAGTATTTGCAGCCTTGTTTAGTATTATGATTAATGACATTTTCTCTGAGATAGGCACTGGGGTGAGTAAATCACTTTTTGCAGATGATGGAGCTTTATAGATCAGAGGAAAACATTTCAATTTAACTGTATAGAGGATGCAATTAGCAATTAATGTCAAAAATGGGCAAACAGATAGGGTTTTAAGCTTTCAGTAGCTAAAACACAAGTTATATGTTTTACAGTGGATCAATAGACCTGCACTCAATTTGAAATTGTTTAGTCCAACTCTTGAAGAAGTGTCAGTGGTAAGATTTCTTGGCATGTGGCTGGATAATAAGCTGACATGGAAGTACCATAATCAGTAAGATCATAGACAAATGTAAAGGGACATTAAATATCCTTAGGTATCTATGTGGGTATTGCTGGGAAGCTACACGAAAATCTCTGTTGACTTTATATATTTGTTTAATTAGATCGGTACTTGATTGTGGCTGTGTGGCTAATGGATCAGCTTCATCTTCAAATTTAAAACGTTTAGATGTGACACAAGCTCAGGCTTTAAGACTGTGTAGTGGTGCAGTAAGGTCATCTCCTGTTTCAGATTTACCGGTTGAAGTGGGACAATTACTCTTACAGTTACAGCGGATGAAGTTGTTGTTAACACAATGAGTTAACTTGAGGGGGCAGAGGAATGGTCACCCTGTTAAAAGTGTGCTGGAATGTTGGGAACATCGCAAGAGTGTTTTTAGTTTTGGATGGCTGAGTTCTCATCACGCTAGGAATATGTTTGCTGGATTATGCAATATGTCCCACTTAAGCTTTTTCGGTAACCCCACCATGTTTCTTTCCAATAGCTTTAGTTGATTTTAGGTTGCATGATTTAATGACATCCAAGGATCCTGATATGCCCAAGTCTGTTGTTTCATCAGCATATTAAGGAGAATTATTGTGATATGTTAACCATTTTTACTGATGCATCGAAAGATAATTTAATTGGAAATGTCAGGATGGCTATTTTTGTGCCTGAGTTACAGGTAACAATAAAGAAACGTCTTAATAACTATTTATCATTGTATACTGCAGAACTGATCGCCATCATTTTGGGCTTACAGTGGGTGGAGGAAATCTGTCCTGACGAAGGGTCTCAGTCCGAAACAAAGAACATAGAATAGTACAGCACAGTACAGGCCCTTCAGCCCACAATGTTGTGCTGACCCTCAAACCCTGCCTCCCATATAAGCCCCCACCTTAAATTCCTCCATATACCTGTCTAGTAGTCTCTTAAACTTCACTAGTGTATCTGCCTCCACCACTGACTCAGGCAGTGCATTCCACGCACCAACCACTCTCTGAGTAAAAAACCTTCCTCTAATATCCCCCTTGAACTTCTCACCCCTTACCTTAAAGCCATGTCCTCTTGTATTGAGCAGTGGTGCCCTGGGGAAGAGGCGCTGGCTATCCACTCTATCTATTCCTCTTATTATCTTGTACACCTCTATCATGTCTCCTCTCATCCTCCTTCTCTCCAAAGAGTAAAGCCCTAGCTCCCTTAATCTCTGATCATAATGCATACTTTCTAAACCAGGCAGCATCCTGGTAAATCTCCTCTGTACCCTTTCCAATGCTTCCACATCTTTCCTATAGTGAGGTGACCAGAACTGAACACAGTACTCCAAGTGTGGCCTAACCAGAGTTTTATAGAGCTGCATCATTACATCGCGACTCTTAGACTCTATCCCTCGACTTATGAAAGCTAACACCCCATAAGCTTTCTTAACTACCCTATCCACCTGTGAGGCAACTTTCAGGGATCTGTGGACATGTACCCCGAGATCCCTCTACTCCTCCACACTACCAAGTATCCTGCCATTTACTTTGTACTCTGCCTTGGAGTTTGTCCTTCCAAAGTGTACCACCTCACACTTCTCCGGGTTGAACTCCATCTGCCACTTCTCAGCCCACTTCTGCATCCTATCAATGTCTCTCTGCAATCTTTGACAATCTTCTAAACTATCTACAACACCACCAACCTTTGTGTCGTCTGCAAACTTGCCAACCCACCCTTCTACCCCCACATCCAGTTGTTAATAAAAAGCATAAAAAGTAGAGGTCCCAGAACAGATCCTTGTGGGACACCACTAGTCACAATCCTCCAACCTGAATGTACTCCCTCCACCACCACCCTCTGCCTTCTGCAGGCAAGCCAATTCTGAATCCACCCGGCCAAACTTCCCTGGATCCCATGCCTTCTAACTTTCTGAATAAGCCTACCGTGTGGAAACGTCGACTGTACCTCTTCCTAGAGATGCTGCCTGGCCTGCTGCATTCACTAGCAACTTTTATGTGTGTTGCTTGCAAAGTTATAATTTGTTCAGATTCTTTTTCTGTTTTGACTAGCCTTAAAACAGGTTGTTCTAGCACTAGCTCTCATTTATTGCTGGAAGCTCTTCAAACCTCATTTTATATTCAAAGTATTGGTCTACATGTCTTCTTATGGGTCCCTGCACAAAGAGTGTTGAGGGGAATGAGCAAGTTAATTGTTTGGCCAAAAAAGCTGTTAAAAGTTCATCTGTGGATATAGACCTTCCACTTAGCAAATCAGAAGCTAAAGGGTTGGTGAGACTAAGAACTAGGGGATTATGGCAAGATCTGTGGGATAATGGGCATACAGGGAGACACCTTTACAGGATACATAAAACTGTTGGATTGATGGGAGAAGGGGTTAAGACAAGAAGGGAAGGAATTATATTTATTCGACTTAGAATTGGGCATACTATGCTTAATTATTCCTTGTATCTTGTTGGAAAACATCACTCTGGAGTGTGAGGTGTTGCCATTATTATAAAACAGTTGAACACGTTCTTTTACAATGTGAAGCATACCAGGTTGAAAGAAAGCAAATGCAGGCTGCACTACTAGCTTTCGGGGTTGACAGTTTTCATTTTAAAACTTTACTAAGTTATGGAAGTGATTTTAGTTAATATTGTCTTTCATTATTTCAAATCTTTAGGGCTTTTTGGGGTAATTTAGTTTTCAGGACATTCACCAATGGTAATAAACCCGATTCTGAGTTGACAAAGAATAGTAGGGGTTTTATTTTCCAACTTCCTGCACCACACTCCAGTCCAGTTGGTGGCAGTAACGCACCTTTAAATTGGGCTGACAAACGCCATTAAAAGTCGGAGGAGGAGGAGGAAAAGATTCTTGACTGGTCAGAGAATGAAGGGTTGGGGGATGGGAGAAAGGGCTGAGGATAATGGTGGAGCAGACTCAATGGGCTAAATAGCCTAATTCTGCGCCCCTATCTTATGGAATGTAAACTCATAATTGGAGATGAACTCACAACTATATTTTCGTTCCGAGTTCCCAGTCCATGGATTTAGATATCTGGAGCTCGACAGTGCTTGTGGGCTCCATCTGCTCCCACTCTCTCCCCCTGAGGTTCCAAACACTCCGTATGGACTGGAGGAGAAAACGCTGGTAAAGGATCGTCACCCATGGCTGCTCCTTGACCAGAAATTCCCACGAATGAGACACCCGTCTACCCGCCACTGTCAGCGATACGCATGCGCTACAGAAATGGCGCCACCAGCAGAAATTCCCGCGGGGCCCGGTACGGATCGCGGGGCTGAGAGAGGGGAAAGGGCTGCGTCTGTCTCGGGATGCGGAGCCACGATATCTCCGGAGCTCACAGTAATTGTCGCTCAGTCACGGTTCGAACACTTGAAGTGCCCGACCAGAGCCCAGCTCCTACCTGCTGCCGATTCTCCAGGAGCCTTTGTTCACTGTTCAAGCGCATGCGCGCTGTCCCCGGCCGGACCTGTCTGCTACCCGTACGCATGCTCATTTAATCGCCTGGTCGCGGACTGTGAACGCAAAACGCTGGAGGAACGCAACAGCTCAGGCAGTATCTATGGAAAAGACTGTACGGCTACGGCTGACATTTCGTTCCCATCCCTTCGTCAGGACTAAGACGGAAGGGGGAAGTTTCCAGAATAAAAAGATGGGGTTGGGGGAGGGAAAAAGGCTAGCTTGAAAGGTGATAGATGAAGCCAGGTGAGTGAAGGTCAAGAGCTGGGGAAGAAAGAACCCGATAGAAGAGTGTGGACCATCTCTCTCCCAGATAAACACGTCTGCATCGGGTGCACTGAGCTGTAGCTCAATGACTTCGATTCATACGGGAGAATGGGGAGGGGGTAGAGAGGCGCTACAGGAAGGTAGTCTCTCCTAGATTGCAGGGACAGTAACTGAGTGAGTGTCAGGAGAAGGAGGAGGAATGCACAGTCAGTGGCCGTTCCCTCAATAATAAATTTACAATTCTAAATACAAATGAGGGGTCGACCTTATGAGGGGATCACAGTGACTGGGTGTCTGGCATGGAGTTTGGTGCTGTGGCTCAGAAGAGAAGAGGGGTGAAGAGAATTGTAGTGTTGATTGGAGATTGCATAGTCAAAGGAACAGGCTAAATTCTGTGGGTGAGATGGAGACACCTGGATGGTATGTTGCCTCCCTGGTGCCAGGATCAGGGATGTCACGGATCGGGTCCATGGCATTCACAAGGAAGGGCAAGGGAGAGCAGCCAGAAGTCTTGGTACATATTGGTATCAATGACATAGGTAGTCAAGGTGAGGAGGTTGTGAAGAGAGATTTTAGGGAGCTAGGTAGTAAGCTGAGAAACTGCACTTTCAGGGTAGTAATCTATAGATTGCTACCTGTGCCACGCTGCAGTGAGGGTAGAATAGGATGATTTGGTAGGTGAGTGCGTGGCTGAGGAACTGGTGCAGGGAGCAAGGGTTGAGATTTATGGATCACTGGGATCTCTTCTGGGGAAAGTACGACTTGCACATTACCAAGAGGTATTGTTACAGCTATATAGGACCCTGGTCAGACCCCACTTGAAGTACTGTGCTCAGTTCTGGTCACCTCACTAAAGGAAGGATGTGGAAACTATAGAAAGGATGCAGAGGAGATTTACAAGAATGTTGTCTGGATTGGGGAGCATAGAAACATAGAAAGCCTACAGCACAGTACAGGACCTTCAGTCCACAAAGCTGTGCAGCACGTGTCCTTACCTTAGAATTTACCTAAGGTTACCCACAGTCCTCTATTTTTCTAAGCTCCATATACCTATACAGAAGTCTGTAAAACAACCCTATCATATCCGCCTCCACCACCGTCGCCAGCAGTCCATTCCACACATTCACCACTCTGCATAAAAAAAAACTTGCCCCTGACATCTCCTCTGTACCTACTTCCAAGCACCTTAAAACTGTGCCCTCTCGTGTTAGACATTTCAGCCCTGGGAAGAAGCTTCTGACTATCCACATGATCAGTGCCTCTCATCATCACCTCTATCAGGTCACCTCTCATTCTCCGTCACTCCAAGGAGAAAAGGCCGAGTTCACTCAACCTATTCTCTTAAGGCATGCTCCCCAATCCAGGCAACATCCTTGTAAATCTCCTCTGCACCCTTTCTATGGTTTCCACACCCTTCCTGTAGTGAGGCGACCAGAACTGAGCACAGTACTCCCAAGTGGTGTCTAACCAGGATCCTATATAGCTGCAACATTACCTCTCTGCTCCTGAACTCAATCCCACGATTGATGAAGGCCAATGCACCGTACGCCTTCTTAACCACAGAGTCAACCTGCACAGCAGCTTTCAGTGTCCTATGGACTCAGACCCCAAGATCCCTCTGATCCTCCACAATGCCCAGAGTCTTACCATTAATACTGGTGGAGCAATTGGATTAGCGCCGGACTCTGGAGCTAAGGCTCCCGATTTTGAATCCAAGTTGGGCCACCCACGAGCACACTTTCCATCCATGCCGGGTTGAGCGCCGAGCTAGCCACTGGGCCTCGTAAAAAAAAAATACAAGGGGCGAGTCAGGAATGTTCATATTGTGACCCGGTTAATCCTGACAACACGTGCCAGACAAGAGTGGCTAAATGTCTGGTGCAACACGCTTTAAAAAAAAACATTTTCTGCCATCCTATATGATGTACCAAAATGAACCACCTCACACTTATCTGGGTTGAACTTCATCTGCCACTTCTCAGCCCAGATTTGCATCCTATCAATGTTCCACTGTAACCTCTGACAGCCCTCCACACTGTCCACAACACCTCCAACCTTTGTGTCATCAGCAAATTTACTAACCCACCCCTCCACTTCTTCATCCATGTCATTTATAAAAATCACGAAGAGTAGGGGTCCTAGAACAGAGGCACACCACTGGTCACCAGCCTCCATGTAGAATATGACCCATCTACAACCACTTTTTGCCTTTTGGGGCCAGTTCTGGATCCACAAAGCAATGTCCCCTTGGATCCCATGCCTCCTTTCTCAATAAGCCTTGCATGGGGTACCTTATCAAATGCCTGCTGAAATCCATATAAAATGCATCTGCTGCCCTACCTTCATCAATGTGTTTAGTCACATCCTCAAAAAATTCAATAGGGTTCGTAAGGCACAACCTGCCTTTGACAAAGGCATGCTGACTATTCCTAATCATATTATACATCTCCAAATGTTCATAAATCCTGCCTCTCAGGATCTTTTCCAACAACTTGCCAACCACTGAAGTAAGACTCACTGGTCTATAATTTCCTGGGCTATCTCCACTACCTTTCTTGAATAAGGGAACAACATCCTCAACCCTCCAATCTTCTGGAACCTCTCCTGTCCTCATTGATGATGCAAAGATTCTCCGCATCTCTGTTTGAAAGGGCATCCCTCTATCCTGAGGCTGTGCCCTCTTGTCCTAGGCTCTCCCATCATGGAAAACATCCTTTCCACATCTATGCCTTTCAACATTTGCAAGGATTCAATGAGATCCCTCTCATCCTTCTGAATTCCAGTGAGTACAGACCCAGTAGTGAGGTTATCATACGAGGATCCAACACCGACCCCTGTGGAACACTAGTCACCGGCAACCAACCAGAAAAGGATCCTTTTATTCCCGCTCGCTGCCTCCTACCAATCAGTCAATGCTCTAATCATGTTAGAAATTTTCCTGTAATACCATGGGCTTTTAACTTGGTAAGCAGCCTCATGTGTGGCACCTTGTCAAAGGCCATCTGAAAGTCTAAATGTACAACATGCACTGCATCCCCTTTATCTATCCTACTTGTAATCTCAAATTCCAAGAAGAGTCCACCCGCCTCCAGAGCCACGAAATCCAGAAACTCAGAAGTTGCACTAATCTTCTAGGCCACATCATTGATATATCGAATAACGGCCAGTCATGAGACCCCGAGAGCAGGTCCCATTCCCCACTTCATTAACCCCATTCATTCCTGGAATCATCCTCGCGAACCTCCTCTAGACTGTCTCCAATGACAACACTTTCTTTCTGAGATATGGAGCCCGAAACTGTTGACAATACTCCAAGTGCAGCCACTCTAGTGTCTTATAAGGTCTCAGCATTATCTCCTTATTTTGTATATTATATTCCCTTTGAAATAAATACCAATATTGCATTTGTCTTCTTTACCACAAACTCAACCTCTAAATTAACCTTCTGGGAGTCTTGCACAAGGACTCCTAAGTCCATCTGCACCTCTGATATTTGATCTTTCTCCCCATTTAGATAATAGACTGCACTATTGTTCCTTTTACCAAAATGTATTATCATATATTTCCCAACACTGTATTCTATCTGCCACTTTTTTGCCCATTCTTCCAATTTGTCTAAGTTCTGTTGTAATCACATTGCTTCCTCAGGACTACCTACCCCTCCATCTATCTTCGTATCAACCACAAACTTTGTTACAAAGCCATCAATTCCATTATCTAAATCATTAACAAACAATGTAAAAAGTAGCGCTCCCAATACTGACCCATGAGGAACATCACTAGTCAATGGCAGCCAACCAGAAAAGGTACCTTTTATTCCTACTCGCTGCCTCCTGCTTGTCAGTCATTCCATTATCTATGCCAGTATCTTTCCTGTAATGCCACAGGGTTTTATCTTGTTAAGCAGCCTCATGTGAGGCACCTTATCAAACGCCTTCTGAAAATTCAAGTAAGTGACATTCTCTGCCTCTCCTTTGTCCACCCTACTTGTTACTTCCTCGAAGAACTCTAACAAATTGTCGGGCAAGATTCTCCTTTATAGAAACCATGCTGACTTTGACTTATTTTATCAGTGCTCTTTAAGTATCTTGAAACTTCATCCTCAATTATAGACTCCAACACTTTCCTAACCACTGAGGTTAAGCTAACTGGCCTATAATTTGCTTTATTTTACATTCCTCCCTTCTTAAAGAGTGGAGTAACATTTGCAATCTTCCAGTACTCTGGCTCCATGCCAGAATCAAGTGATTCTTGAAAGATCACAACCAACACATCCGTAACACCGTAAGACATAGGAGCAGAATTAGGCCATCTGGCCCATCGAGTCTGCTCCACCATTCAATCATGGCTGATCTTTTTTCTCTCCTCCTCAACCCCAGTTCCCAGCCTTCTCCCCGTAACTTTTGATGCCATGACCAATCGAGAACCTATCAATTTCTGCCTTGAATACACCCAATGACCTGCCCTCCACAGCTGCATGTGGCAACAAATTCCACAAATTCACCACCCTTTGGCTAAAGAAATTTCTCCACACTTCTGTTTTGAAAGGGCACCCCTCAATTCTGAGGCTGTGCCCTCTTGTCCTAGACTCTCCCACCATGGGAAACATCCTTTCCACATTTACTCTATCCAGGCCTTTCAACATTTGAAAGGTTTCAATAAGATCCCACCCTCATCTTTCTGAATTCCAGCGAGTACAGACCCAGAGCCATCAAATGTTCCTCGTAGGATAACCCTTTCATTCCGAGAATCATCCTTGTGAACCTCCTCTGGACCCTCTCCAATGCCAGCACATCTTTTCTAAGATGAGGGGCCCAAAACTGTTCACAATACTCAAGGTGAGGCCTCACCGATGCCTTATAAAGCCTCAGCATCACATCCTTACTCTTATATTCTGGACTCCTTGAAATGAATGCTAACATGGCATTTGCCTTCCTCACCACCAACTCAACCTGCAAGTTAACCTCTTGTCCTAGACTCCCCTACCATGGGAAATAATTTTGTCATATCTAACCTTTCAGGCCTTTTATCATTCAGAATGTTTCTATGAGATCCCCCCCCCCCCATTCTCCTGAACTCCAGGGAATACAACCCAAGAGCTGCCAGACGTTCCTCATACAGTAACCCTTTCATTCCTGGAATCATTCTCGTGAATCTTCTCTAAACCCTCTTCAATATTAGTATATCCTTTCTAAAATAAGGAGCCCAAAACTGCACACAATACCCCAAGTATGGTCTCACGAGTGTCTTGTAGAGCCTCAACATCACATACCTGTTCTTATATTCTATACCTCTAGAAATGAATGCCAACCTTTCATTCGCCTTCTTCATCGCCGACTCAACCTGGAAGTTAACCTTTAGGGTATCCTGCACAATGATTCCCAAGTCCCTTTGCATCTCTCCATTTTGAATTCTCTCCCCATCTAAATAATAGTCTGCTCGTTTATCTTTTCCACCAAAGTGCATGACCATTGTATATTATTTGCCACTTCATTGCCCATTCCTCTAAACTATCCAAGTCTCTGTGTAGGCTCTCCGTTTCCTCAACACTACCCACTCCTCCACCTATCTTTGTATCATCGGCAAATTTAGCCACAAATCCATTAATCCCATAGTCCAAATCATGGTGACATACATCGTAAAAAGCAGCGGTCCCAACACCGACCCCTGTGAAACTCCACTGGCAACCGGCAGCCAGCCAGAATAGGATCCCTTTATTCCCACTCTCTGTTTTCTGCTGATCAGCTAATGCTCCACCCATGCTAGTAACTTACCTGTAATTCCATGGGCTCTTATCTTGCTAAGCAGCCTCATGTGCTGCAGCTTGTCAAAAGCCTTCTGAAAATCCAAGTACACCACATCTACTGCATCCCCTTTGTCTACCCTGCTTGTTAGGCAGGCAGGATTGTTCTTTCAGGAAGCTATGCTCGCTTTGGTCTATCTTGTCATGTGCCTCCAGGTACTCTGTAATGTCAACCCTAACTATCAATTCCAACAGCTTTCCAGCTACTGATGTCAGTCTAACAGACCTAAAGTTTCCTTTCTGCTGCCTCCCACCCTTCTTAAATAGCAGAGTAACATTTGCAATTTTCCAGTCATCCGGTACAATGCCAGAATCTATTGATTTTTGAATGATGATCGATAATGCCTCTGCAATCTCTCCAGCTACTTCCTTCAGAACCCGAGGGTGCACTCCATAAGGTCCAGGAGATTTATCCATCATCACACCATTAAGATTCTTGAACACCTTCTCAGTTGCAATTTTCACTGCATGTACTTCACTTCCCTGACACTCTTGAATGTTCAGTACACTTCAGATTTCTTCCACTGATGCAAAATATGCATTCAGTTCTTCTGCCATCTCTGCATCTCTCATTACAATATCTCCAGCATCATTTTCTATTGGTCCTATATCTACCCTCAACTCTCTTTTACTCTTTATATACTTAAAAAAAGCTTTTATTATCTTCTTTGATGTTAGTCACCAGCTTCCTTTCATAATTCATCTTTTCCTTCCGAATGACCTTCTTAGTTTCCTTCTGCAAGTTTTAAAAAGCTTCCCAATCCTCTATCTTCCTACTGGCTTTGGCTTTCTTGTATGTCCTCTCTTTTGCTTTTACTTTGACTCTGACTTCACTTGTCAGCCACGGTAGTGTCCTTCTTCCATCTGAAAATTTCTTCTTATTTGGAATATATCTGTCTTGCACTTCCCTCATTTTTCGCAGAAACTCCAGCCATTGCTGCTCTGCTGTCTCTCCTGATAGTGTCCCTTTCCAGTCAACCTTGGCCAGTTCTCCTTTCATGTCATTGTAATTTCCTTTATTCCACTGAAATACCAACACATTTTTTTTGGAATTTTGACCAGAGACCAGTCAGATACGACAGGACGCAACTCACTCAGGTTCACTTACCCGAGTATTAAAGACAACAGCTAACAGTTGTATTTTTTTGGAGCTTTGAGCTGTGGCCAATCAGCATTTGGGATTGATTAGCAAGAACAAATTAAAGCAGGAAAAGTGAGGCGGTCAGCATCAGAGCGGACGGGGTCAGAGTGGAGATTTTGAGGCTTTAGGTGTCATAGACGCTTCAGGGAGGAGAGGCTTTGGTCAAAGAAGGAAAAAATAAACTGTAGGTAGATTTTTTTTTACCCCTTTGTTTACATTTGCTAAATTAGAACAGTTGAGATGCCAGGCAGGGAAGTGAAATGCTCCTTTTGGATGTGGGAGTTATGAAGATCTCTCTGAGAAGAGATCCAGCTACAGCTTCTAACAATCTGTATTAAGGAGTTGGAGCTGGAACTGGATGAACTCTGGATCATTCGGGAGGCTGAGGGGGTGATATAGAGAGATAGTTACACCCGAGGTGCAGGGTACTGAAAACTGGGTGATCATCAGGAAGGGGAAAGAGGTTAAGGAGCCAGTGCAGAGTACCCTTGAGGCCATCCCGCTGAACAACAGGTATATCACTTTGAATACTGCTGGGGGAATGACCTAGCAGAGGAAAGTCACAGTGGTTGGGTCTCTGGCACTGAGTCTGTCAATGTGACTTAGAAGGGAATGGGGGGGGGGGGGGGAGAAGAGGCAAACTGCGCTGATCAGCAATTCGTTAGTTTGGGGAACAGAGAAAAGGTTCCGTGGATGAGAATGATATTCCCGAATGGTATGTTGCCTCCCTGGTGTCAGGGTTTGGGACATGTCAGATTGAGAGTCTTCAGCATTATTAAGAGTAATGAGTTTCTGCAGCGGGAGTTCAGGGAGTGAGGCGCCAGGTTAGGGCAGCACATGCCGGGTTGTGATCTCAGGATTGCCATCTGTGTAATGTGCCAGAACGAGGAAGATTATACAGTTTACCATGTAGCTAAGGAGTTGGTGTAGGAGGGAGGGCATAAGATTTTTGGATCATTGGCACCAGCGAGGATTGTGGTGTGTGCATTAGTGAATTTACAACACACCAGTGCACAGTAGTGAGTCAACCTAGCCCAGTTGATATCTGCTAGTATTTCTGTTCCACATCAGACCTTTCAAATTCTATTGACCTATCACATTCCCTGTAGTGATGGGATCCAAACAGTCACCAGTCTGTGGATGAAGAGTTTTCCCTTAAATTTTCTTCATGACTTTCTGCAGACTGAAGAAGATAAAGCAAACTGAATGCAGTTACGTCTGACATGTTCTTCTTCCATTAAATCTCTGGGCCAAGGAGGAATGACATTGGTAGTTAACCTTCAAGCTCCTGTTCACTTTAACATTATGAGTTATTTTCACTGCTTCTAAAGGGCTGTGTGTCACACTGCTGGGTTGTTAAAATAGACCACTGTTGGCCATGAAGGAATTAAAATATGGAAGAAAATGTTGAACTTCAATGGGTCAAGGAAAGTGGAAGTAGACAAACCATCTGTCCTTGTTCTTGTCATGAGGTTGAAGGAATGGAGGCTGACATTTTGTAAAGTTGCTTTGTAACCTCCATCTTGTGAAATATTTGATGAACATTGCTCAGGGATAACCAAATCACAGCAATTGAACGCGAGACACAAGTAGTTCCTGCCAATGAGTTCTGAACCTGAAATCATAGAGCTGGAGAGAGAGGAAGGAAAATGAAATTCTGAGGGAGCAGAGTAAGGCAAATTTGATCTGGGCTTAGTATGAACACATAACATGAGAAAAGGAGAAAACTGAAGAGGAGTAAAAAGAGGCAAATACAGAATTAGAGAAATAGAAACATCAGTGTCAGGATTTACAAACTGCTATGAATGTCGTGCAGATATCGCCAGCTGAGAAGAAAGATTGTTTTAAACAGATCGAAAAGCATTGAACTTGGAGACTATGTGGTAGTGCAGAGATTTAAAAGAAAGAACTGTTTGGAACCTCGATTTGAAGTACCTTTTCAGGTTTTGCTGTTCACTAATACAGTCATCCAGACAAGAGTAAAGCCATGGAACAGACACAAAATGCTGGAGGGACTCAGCAGGCCAGGCAGTATCTATGGAAAAGTACAGTCGATATTTCTGGCCAAAACCCTTTGGCAGGACTGGATGCCTGTTTGTAAGAGTAAAGCCGTCATGGATTTGCACCTCTCACTGTAAGAAGGTGCTTAACGACATTTAAAAAAAACCTACTGAGAGTCCGGAATGGCAGCAGTTGGATTCGCTTGTCCCTGACAGATGTGACTGCCATGAACACTCATGCTGCTAGGTTTTTATGGTTGTGCTGGCACATGTAGATTTTGGTGTGTCCCTTTTCCTGTGCCTTTCAATGAAACAGAGATGTTACTTTAATGGGTCCAAGCCCTCAGCCCAGGATATGTTTGGTTTCTGGAACATGGACCCCCTTCCTCCTCTAATTGGTATAGCCAGAATGTCATTGGGGGAAGATGGAGATATAAACTTGGAAACGAGTACCCCCATACGACAATGCTAACCCCAGGGTAAAAAGTATTCGTGTTGAACCTTGGGGAAAGTAACATTTGCCTCGGAAACTGGCAAGGCAATTTGGGAGCTGATTAACATGGCATTAGCGTTGGGAAAGTTAGCAAATGAAAGTGCATATACCCTCAATCAAACCCAACAAGCAATATCTAAATTGTCGGCGGAATTGGTAGCGGTCCATACAGTGGCATTGCAAACCTGAATGACTTTGGACTTTTGTTTTATTCAAGAAAGGAGGCACGTGGGCCCTGACAGAACCAGGGCGTTTCACTTACACACGTTGAATTCGAAGACATAACTCAATTTGCCAATCATATCCGAGAGGCCACCGAAAAGATTTAGTGTGAAGATCAGTTTTACAATTATAATACTCCAGAAAGAGGATGTTGGGTGACTCTCCTACATTACGGTATAACAATAATATCTGCTAATCTTTTGCAATTTCTGTGTAGTTTAGAAGGACTCAGAAAGAGAGAATACTGAAACTGGGTACCCGTTGGTGTGGACCAGAAAAAGGGGATTTTGCTGAACTGGAGTCCTGAGACTGTTTCATGACACAAATGCCTGAAATCACTTTTATTACTGTACTCATACTTTTAACAATCAGCTGCTTAAGGTTGTTATAGCCGGGAGTGTTAGTGGGGACAGGCTGCCACTACCTATTAAATGCTCCCAATGGCATGTGCCTCAGATAGGCTCTAACAACCAAGTCCAGCTCCTGGCCTTCACGTGTGGCTTAGCTACTAAGCCCAGCGGAACTGTTTGTACTAACAGAAGGGGCAAAGGTGGATTACCGCTACCTTAAAACCAGTTGCTTTGGGCAGATGGGGCTTGTCAGCCATGGTTGGCAGCTCATCTGGAGAAAGGAAAACTCTGATCTCAAACCTCCGCTGCCTTGCGGCTATACCTAGTCATGGGTAAGGCTTCAGGAGTAAACCCTGAGGGAAAAATCCAGAGCTGGAGTTGCAGACGCAGTCCTACATTGAGTTCAATGCTGACTGGCCACTCCTGCAATGTTCCTGCTACCACACTGTATCGGTCTCTGCCATTCCTTTGGGTTCATCAGTTGCGTGGAGACAGGGAGCTTGCAACATGGGCAACAACTTGCTCACCATATTGTATTGCCCTGGCTTGCGTATCTAGACAGCAAGGACACAATATCCATGGTGAACTCTAACTGATGGAGGCCTCAGAAAGACCGTAACAATTGTGTTTTGATCATATTGACAGAAAGGGAGGGATTGTAGAAATATATCTGTAACTCTGAAGACTATGAATTTGTAACTTCTGTAAGATGTAATGTGAACAAGATGGAACTTATGAAATCCCAGGGTATTTTGCCTGTTTGGGGGGGAAGCTTATAAGTCTATGTGTTTTATAATGGGAGGGTGTTTTCCATGACAGGTGATTTGTTTTATGGCCGGAGGGGACGTTTTGATGACAGAGGTAAACAGCATAGAGTTTCTAAAGAACAAATATAAGAACAAGATAACAGAAGAACGCTATTATGGAATGAAGCAACTTAATTACTGTTCTTTGTAAAAAAAAAAGTGCTTTCTTTGACACATAGGATCGAAAACTATCCTCCAGCATAATGTTTGAAGGTGGTTTTCCCTTGCAAGTGAATAATAAATACAAGAAAAGGTGAGCCAGTCTGAATTGTTGTAGTTTGTTTCTGTATATTGGACAACCTCACGAAACGGTACATGACACCAGAGACCATACCTTAAAGGTGAAAGGGGGTAGGTTCAAAGGGGATGAGAGGGGGTAAGATTTTTACTCAGAGAGCAGCGGATGCTTGGAATGCACTACCTGGTATGGTGGTAGAGGCAAATACATTAGAGGCTTTTAAGAGACATTTAGATATTAACAGGAATGTGAGGAAGATGGAGGGATTTGGACATTGTGCCGGTCAGAGATTAGTTTTTGAGGGGTTTTAATTTACTTTTTAGCTGGTTCAGCACAGCACTGTGGACAGAAGGGTTTGTTCCTGTGCTGTACTGTGTAAAAAAAAATAATAATTGGTTACAGCAGGACATTGATAGGATGCAAAACTGGGCTGAGAAGTGGCAGATAGAGCTCAACCCAGGTAAGTGTGAGGTGGTTCATTTTGATAGGTCAAATATGATGGCAGAATATAAGATTATAAGGCTAGCAGGAAGGAGCTTAAGAATGAAATTAGGAGAGCCGGAAGGGGCCATGAGAAGGCCTTGGTGGACAGGACTAAGGAAAGCCCCAAGGCATTCTACAAGTATGTGAAGAACAAGAGGATAAGGCGTGAGAGAATAGGACCAATCAAGTGTGACAGTGGAAAAGTGTGTACGGAACCGGAGGAGTTAGCAGAGGTACTCAATGAATACTTTGCTTCAGTATTCACTACAGAAAAGGATCTTGGCAATTGGAGGGATGACTGAAAAGCTTGAGCACATAGATATTAAGGAAGAGGATGTGCTGGAGCTTTTGGAAAGCATCAAGTTGGATAAGTCTCTGGGACCGGATGTGATGTACCCCAGGCTACTGTGGGAAGCGAGGGAGGAGATTGCCGAGCCTCTGGCGATGATCTTTGCATCATCAATGGGATGGGAGAGGTTCCGGAGGATTGGAGGGTTGTGGATGTTGTTTCCTTATTCAAGAAAGGGAGTAGAGATAGCCCAGAAAATTATAGACCAGTGAGTCTTACTTCAGTGGTTGGTAAGTTGATGGAGAAGATCCTGAGAGGCAGGATTTATGAACATTTGGAGAGGCATAATATGATTAGGAATAGTCAGCATGGCTTTGTCAAAGGCAGGTTGTGCCTTACCAGCCTGATTGAATTTTTTGAGGATGTGACTAAACACATTTATGAATGTAGAGCTATAGAAGTTGTGTATATGGATTTCAGTGAGGCATTTGATAAGGTACCCCATGCAAAGCTTATCGAGAAAGTAAGGAGGCATGGGATCCAAGAGGACATTGCTTTGTGGATCCAGAACTGGCTTGCCCACAGAAGGCAAAGAGTGATTGTAGACGGGTCATATTCTGCATGGAGGGTGACCAGTAGTGTGCCTCAGAGATCTGTTTTGGGATCCCTACTCTTCGATTTTTATAAATGATCTGGATGAGGAAGTGGAGGGATGGGTTAGTAAATTTGCTGATGACACAAAGGTTGGGGGTGTTGTGGATAGTGTGGAGGGCTGTCAGAGGTTACAGCAAGACATAGATAGGATGCAAAACTGGGCTGAGAAGTGGCAGATGGAGTTCAACCCAGATAAGTGTGAGGTGGTTCATTTTGGTAGGTCAGATATGATGGCCAAACATAGCATTAATGGTAAGACTCTTGGCAGTGTGGAGGATCAGAGGGATCTTGGGGTCCGAGTCCATAGGACACTCAAAGCTGCTACGCAGCTTGACTCTGTGGTTAAGAAGGCATATGGTGCATTGGCCTTCATCAACCGTGGGATTGAGTTTAAGAGTTGAGAGGTAATGTTGCAGCTATATACGACCCTGGTCAGACCCCACTTGGAGTACTCTGCTCAATTTTGGTCGCCTCACTACAGGAACAATGTGGAAACCATAGAAAGGGTGCAGACGAGATTTACAAGGATGATGCCTGGATTGGGGAGCATGCTTTATGAGAATAAGTTAAGTGAACTCGGTCTTTTCTCCTTGGAGCGACGGAGGATGTGAGGTGACCTGATAGAGGTGTACGAGATGAGAGGCATTGATTGTATGGATCGTCAGAGGCTTTTCCTAGGGCTGAAATGACTAGCACGAGAGGGCATAGTCTTAAGGTGCTTGGAAGTAAGTACAGAGGAGATGTCAGGGGCAAGTTTTTTTTACACAGGAAGTGATAAGTGCATGGAATGGGCTGCCGGCGGCAGTGGTGCAGGCAGAAATGATAGGGTCTTTTAAAAGGCTCCTGGATAGGTACATGGAGCTTAGAATAATAGAGGGCTATGGGTAAGTCTAGGTAGTTATAAGGTAAGGACATGTTCGGCACAGCTTTGTGGGCCAAAGGGCTGTGTTGTGCTGTAGGCTTTCTATGTTTCTAATTGGAAACTGACTGAAAAAGTTGTTTATTTCTGCAAGATGCTGGAGGTACTCAGTGGGTCAGGCAGCATCTATGGTGTAGTGGCAGCTAATAGTGATATTCTGATGCAAGTCAGTTAGCCACCCCCACATGGGAGGAGTTCACATTTTGTACAAGCAGAGTTATCAATAAAGTTCAGTTGAATATCCTGAATGCTGGCATCTTGGTGTGTTCTGCACTATCCTGAGTATTGAACACAGCACATGGAGATAAATAAATAGTTAACATTTCGGTCTGAGACCCCTCACTATGCCTATCTTGTTCATTCCTCTGCTTAGATGCTGCCTGACCTGCTGAGTTCCTCCAGCACTTTGTGTGTGTTCTTGATACTTTCAGCATCTACAGAATCTTTTTCTCCTTTCTGCGGAGCAAGGAGATGATGCTGAGGTTTTAAAAGACACTAGTCAGACCATTGTCATCAGTTTTGGGCCCCATATCTCAGAAAGGATGTGTTGTCATTGGAGAGAGTCCAGAGGAGGTCCATGGGATGATACTGGAAAGGAAGCAATTAACATGAGGAGCATTTGGCAGCTTTGGGCCTGTACTCACTGGAATTTAGAAGTGGGGATCTCATAGAAACCTACCAAATGTTGAAAGGACTAGATAAGTTGGATATGGAGAGGATGCTCCCATGGTAGGGGTATCCAGAACTAGAGGGCACAGCATCAAAATTGAGGGGTGACTTTTTAGAACAGAGATAAGGAGGATTTTTTTTTTAGCCAGAGAGCAGTGAATCTGTGGAATGCAGTGGAGGCCAAGTTCGTGGGTATATGTAAGGCGGAAGTTGATAGTTTCCTGATTGGTCAGGGCATCAAAAGATGGTGAGAAGGCAGGTGTGTGGGGTGAGTGGGATCCGGGATCAGCCATGATGGAATGGTGGCACAGGCTCGATGGGCTGAATGGCCTAATTCTGCTCCGATATCCTTCCAGTCATTTTTCCCTCGTGTTCTCACCTGCCAATTACTTCCCCCGGGTCCCCTTCTCCTTCCTATCTCCTATGATCCACTCTCCTCTCCAGTCAGATTCATTCTTCTCCAGCTCTTGACCTTTCCCACCCACCGGGTTTCACCTATCACCTTCCAGCTAACCTGTTTCCACTCCCTCACCTCTTTAGTCGGGCATCTTCCGTCTTCCCCCTCAGTCCCGAAGAAGGGGCTCGGCCCGAAACGTCAACTGTTTATTCTTTTTCATATATATTTTAAAATTTTTTTAATTTTAATTTTTATTTTTCATATATGTTGCTTGAGTGCTGCGTTCCTCCAGCGTTTTGTGCGAACTGCTTTGTATTCCCAGATCTGCAGACTCCGCCGTCGACGACCAGATGATCAAATGCGCATGTGTAAGGTTACAGGCCGTTCCGGATGTGCACTTGAGCTCGGGAATCGGCAGCAGGTAGGGACGGGATCCGGATGGGGATTTCATCGGCACCAGTGTCCGAACCGTGAATGAAGGACAGTCATTGTGTGCTCTAGACATACCTTGGCTCCACAGTCCCGGTCCTTTCCCTCTCGCTCAGCCCCACGATCCGTACCCGAGCGCCTGGAAGCTTTCTGCTTGCGCACCGCCGAGACGTAGCGGATAGACGGCTCTCCCTTTCTTAGGGGTTTCTGGGTAAAGAAACAGCCCTGTCTGATACTATCCGCTTTTTCACCGCCAGTGCATAGGACGTGTTTAGAATCGCAGGCGGAGTGAATGGGAGCGGATGCATCTCCTACACTCTGCCGATCTCTAGCAATCTAAATCCAAGGATTGGGAACTTGGAACATGAATATAGTTCTGAGTTAATTTTAGATGAAAAGTCTAGCTTCTAGTCATTGAAAATGTCAATCAGTGGTGCATGGAGAAAAAGAACAAATTCCTTCCATCTGCTTTAGTTTTCGAGAAAATCATCAATGTTCAACTTCTTCTTGTTCTGTGCACAGTTTCAGCACCATTTTCAATTTTCTGATTGTAAGCCAAATCAAACGTGATGATGAATTAGCAGGCAGGAGAAAGATTGAAAATTTGGCTGAGTGGCATCTAACAGCAACCTCTCACTGTCAGCAAGACCAAGGAACTGATTGTAGAGTTCAGGAGAGTGAAACTAGAGGACTATGAGCAATGTCCCCTCTAATTTTTAGTAGTCAGTGTGTGTAAAAATCTTGTGCAAATTTTTTTCCTGTGACAAAAGTATGTGTGCACTGAATGCACACATGGTACAGTTTATGTAGGTTTACAAAATATTTGACATAAAACTGCACAGAGTAACAACAAAATAACATACATATTTAAGTCACAGTTATTTTTTTTCTCTCCTGTGTTTGGCATTTACCCATTCTTTGTAAACTCTATCTAGACTAATAGAACTTCCATCCAATTGATAGCTTTTGATTCTCATTAACATATCCAAATGACATTCACCTAAACGGTTCCTCAGCTTGTTTTTGAGTTGATTCATTAGGCTAAAACCTTGCTCACAGTCCGCACTAAATGCAAGAAAGGTTCCCCCAATGTCCGTCAACTGTGCAAGGTCGCAAAACTGTGCATTTTGAAGTACAAATGCCACCATTTGAGCTAAGTTTGAAATCAGTTTGGATTTAATTTTTTCTTGCATGGAAAATTTGAAATAATTAAACTAACTATTACAGTATTTTCAGCTAGAAAATCATGATATTTTAGATATAAGGCATTAACTTGTTCATCACCAAATGTGAAGTCACAATCTGCAATTGCAGAGAAATCACAAGCTGACCATTCTTGTACCTCATCTTCAGGAAACCTTTCTTCTAAATGAACTCAAAGACTATTTATAAAAGTCAACAGCGAACTTGTATCTACTGTGATGTTTTCCTCATGTTGTTGGCTTAGCAAAACTTTAACTTTGTCACTCCACAAAACATTGTCTCCCAGATACTACTTTCTTATCTTGTTAATTTTGCTTCGTGCAAAATGAAGTGAATCAATCGGAGTCAGGCCACTCTTTTGCAGAATCTTGTACAGTGCAGCAAGTTCATCAAACACATCACTTAAAACCTGTAAAGCTACTCTGTTTGTGATGTTTATCAATTTCTTGTGACAATATTTAGCTACAGGGTCATTTGACTGATCTTCTTCAAAGTATGTGATCAGTGCCTCATAATTTTTAATTATTGCATGCAATGCAAAATGTCTAGATAACCATCTGACTTCATTAAGTGGTCTGAAAGCAACAGCTTCATTTTCAGAGGCCTCTGCAATTTCTTTAAATTCACATCTTTTAACTGCAGATCGAGAAAACATTGTACAGATAGTTCTCATCAAAGTTTCAATGTCTCTGATGCAGCTGTACAAACCGAACAGGAAAGGTGAGGTGACGTAAATTAGTGATGTGCATTGTGGTATTTGAAAAACGGACTAACTAGTTAACAGAAACATTTAGCTAAAAGATTATTTTCAAAAAGTATAATTATTAATTAATTAATTATTAATTATTTTAGGTAACTAACTTTTTGTGCGCACATTAATTTTCTTTGTGTGCTGATTGAAAAACATGTGCACGTGCATACACACGCACAGCTTAGAGCAGGGGTCCCCAACCTTTTTTGCACCGCGGACCGGGTGGGGGGGGGGTGGTGTGGGTGGTGTTAATTACGACTGGAGTATAGGTGGTAAGTCAACTATAAGTCACTTATCAGTGGCTAATACACACAATTTTGTTTCTAAAAGGGTTTATCTAATGAATTTAATATTAAACACTCAGCGCATATTTGAATATAGTGATAAGTCAATTATAAGTCATAAGGAGGTTCCCTTATGTCCAGTCTATTCTGCAGTTTAGTTTTCGTTGCATTCATTGCAGAAAACTCCACTTTGCAGAGATATGATGTTGGAAATGGAAGCAATGTTTTCAGTGCTTTCGTGGCTATCTCAGGATATTCAGCCCTGACTTTGATCCAGAATGCTGGCAGGGATGTTATGCCAAACATACATAGCATAGCATAGCATAGCTTGTTAGGGAAAATATTACAGCAGTGCTCAGGCAGGACAGATTAGAGGGCTTGTCTACTGAGTCCTTATGGGTGGAGCTGAGAAACAGGAAAGGTAGGGCCACATTAGTGGGATTCTATTACAGACCACCCAATAGTCAACGAGAATTGGAAGAGCAAATCTGCAGAGAGATAGCAGGCAACTGCAGGAAACATAAAGTTGTGGTGGTAGGGGATTTTAATTTTCCATATATTGATTGGGACTCCCATACTGTTAGGGGTGCAGGTGGTTTAGAGTTTGTAAAATGTGTTCAGGAAAGTTTTCTAAATCAATATATAGAGGGACCAACTGGAGAGGATGCAATATTGGATCTCTTGTTAAGAAACGAGTTAGGACAAGTGACGGAAGTCTGTGTAGGGGAGCACTTTGGTTCCAGTGATCATAACACCATTAGTTTCAACTTGATCATGGACAAGGATAGATCTGGTCCTAGGGTTGAGGTTCTGAACTGGAAGAAGGCCAAATTTGAAGAAATGAGAAAATATCTAAAAAGCGTGGATTGGGACAGGTTGTTCTCTGGCAAAGATGTGATTGGTAGGTGGGAAGCCTTCAAAGGAGAAATTTTGAGAGGGCAGAGTTTGTATGTTCCTGTCAGGATTAAAGGCAAAGTGAATAGGGATAAGGAACCTTGGTTCTCAAGGGATATTGCAACTCTGATAAAGAAGAAGAGTGAGTTGTATGACATGTATAGGAAACAGGGAGTAAATAAAGTGCTTGAGGAGTATAAGAAGTGGAAGAAAATACTTAAGAAAGAAATCAGGAGGGCTAAAAGAAGACATGCGGTTGCCTTGGCAGTCAAAGTGAAGGATAATCCAAAGAGCTTTTACAGGTATATTAAGAGCGAAAGGATTGTAAGGGATAAAATTGGTCCTCTTGAAGATCAGAGTGGTCGGCTATGTGCGGAACCTAAGGAAATGGGGGAGATCTTAAATAGGTTTTCTGCGTCTGTATTTACTAAGGAAACTGGCATGAAGTCTATGGAATTAAGGGAAACAAGTAGTCAGATCATGGAAACTGTACAGATTGAAAAGGAGGAGGTGCTTGCTGTCTTGAGGAAAATTAAAGTGGATAAATCCCCGGGACCTGACAGGGTGTTCCCTCGGACCTTGAAGGAGACTAGTGTTGAAATTGCGGGGGCCCTGGCAGAAATATTTAAAATGTCGCTGTCTACAGGTGAGGTGCTGGAGGATTGGAGAGTGGCTCATGTTGTACCGTTGTTTAAAAAAGGATCGAAAAGTAATCCGGGAAATTATAGGCCGGTAAATTTAACGTCGGTAGTAGGTAAGTTATTGGAGGGAGTACTAAGAGACAGAATCTACAAGCATTTGGATAGACAGGGACTTATTAGGGAGAGTCAACATGGCTTTGTGCGTGGTAGGTCATGTTTGACCAATCTATTGGAGTTTTTTGAGGAGGTTACCAGGAAAGTGGATGAAGGGAAGGCAGTGGATATTGTCTACATGGACTTCAGTAAGGCCTTTGACAAGGTCCTGCATGGGAGGTTAGTTAGGAAAATTCATTTGCTAGGTATACATGGAGAGGTGGTAAATTGGATTAGACATTGGTTCAATGGAAGAAGCCAAAGAGAGGTAGTAGAGAATTGCTTCTCCGAGTGGAGGCCTGTGACTAGTGGTGTGCCACAGGGATCAGGGCTGGGTCCATTGTTACTTGTCATCTATATCAATGATCTAGATGATAATGTGGTAAATTAGATCAGCAAATTTGCTGATGATACAAAGATTGGAGGTGTAGTAGACAGTGAGGAAGGTTTTCAGAGCCTGCAGAGGGACTTGGACCAGCTGGAAAAATGGGTTGAAAAATGGCAGATGGAGTTTAATACAGCCAAATGTGAGGTATTGCACGTTGGAAGGGCAAACCAAGGTAGAATATACAGGGTTAATGGTAAGGCACTGAGGAGTGCAGTGGAACAGAGGGATCTGGGAATACAGATACAAAATTCCCTAAAAGTGGCGTCGCAGGCAGATAGGGTCATAAAGAGAGCTTTTGGTACATTGGCCTTTATTAATCAAAGTATTGAGTATAAGAGCTGGAATGTTATGATGAGGTTGTATAAGGCATTGGTGAGGCCGAATCTGGAGTATTGTGTTCAGTTTTGGTCACCAAATTACAGGAAGGATGTTAATAAGGTTGGAAGAGTGCAGAGAAGGTTTACAAGGATGTTGCCGGGACTTGAGAAAACAACAGGAATTCTGCAGATGCTGGAAATTCAAGCAACACACATCAAAGTTGCTGGTGAACGCAGCAGGCCAAGCAGCATCTATAGGAAGAGGCGCAGTCGACGTTTCAGGCCGAGACCCTTCGTCAGGACTAACTGAAGGAAGAGTGAGTAACTCTTCCTTCAGTTAGTCCTGACGAAGGGTCTCGGCCTGAAACGTCGACTGCGCCTCTTCCTATAGATGCTGCTTGGCCTGCTGCGTTCACCAGCAACTTTGATGTGTGGGACTTGAGAAACTCAGTTACAGAGAAAGGTTGAATAGGTTAGGACTTTATTCCCTGGAGCGTAGAAGAATGAGGGGAGATTTGATAGAGGTATATAAAATTATGATGGGTATAGATAGAGTGAATGCAAGCAGACTTTTTCCACTGAGGCAAGGGGAGAAAAAAACCAGAGGACATGGGTTTAGGGTGAGGGGGGAAAAGTTTAAAGGGAACATTAGGGGGGGCTTCACACAGAGAGTGGTGGGAGTATGGAATGAGCTGCCAGATGAGGTGGTAAATGCGGGTTCTTTTTTAACATTTAAGAATAAATTGGACAGATACATGAATGGGAGGTGTATGGAGGGATATGATCCGTGTGCAGGTCAGTGGGACGAGGCAGAAAATGGTTCCGCACAGCCAAGAAGGGCCATAAGGCCTGTTTCTGTGCTGTAGTTTTTCTATGGTTTCTATTCTTTCCAGTCCATCGTCATTTGCAAGCTCGAGGAGTTGATGATCTTCCCGTGCTGACATGGATGATTCACCGGGGACATTCACAAATGGGTCATGAACCTATTCCTTTGCACGTCTTGGGTCATTTGCGGTTGGGAAGTAACGCTTGAATTCTGTCGACAGCGAAGATTGGTGATCACGCACTGGCTGTGAGAAGGATGGTGCAGCCTCAGTCTCTCCCAAAATCCCAGCTAATGTTAGGAACTTGTCAAATATGCCCATGTCCACTCGCTGTCCCCACAGTTCCAGTTTGGCTGTGAAAGCAGACACTTTATCTGCCAACTTGAAGATAGTTGTCATTCTCCCCTGAAGTGACAAATTGAGTTCATTGAGCAGGTTGAAGATGTCACACAGATAAGCGAGTTTTGCTATCCACTCCTCGTCACTGAAGTGTGCTGCTAGTGGGGACTTTTTTCCTGAAAGGAATCTCTGTAGCGACTCTCTTAACTCAAAAACCCTGACCAGGGCTCTCCCCCTTGATAACCACCTGACTTCAGTGTGTAAGAGATCCATTTCCTCGCAAAGCTGCTCAAACAGACGTGAGTTAAGGGCTTTTGCTTTGATGTGATTGATAACTTCAATAGCGTCATTCGCATTAGGGTTAGGGTTAGGATCAGGTGACATTTTTCGGCTAGTCGTCATTTCCCTGTGTGTGACACAGTGTGTAGACTGGCATTCAGGTGCAACCTCTTTGACTCGGGTAGTGAAACCAGACTCGTTAAACCATTCCAGCAGCTGTGCTTCGATGTCCTCCGCTATGACATTGATTCTCCTTGAAACTGTGGTAGCTGAAAGAGAAACCTGTGCCATCTTGTTAGCTGCAGCTTCTCCCAACAGTTCACGGCACAAGTCCTTGGCAGCAGGCAGAATCAATTCTTCACCAACAGTGAAAGGCTTCTTAGCCTTAGCAATACGGCTAGCCACTAAGTACGACGTTCTCAGAGCAGCAGCATTTGTGGAGGTGATGGCTCTCAGCACTTGCTTCTGTCCCGCTTGCTCACGTTTTTTTTCCGCTCAAAAAACTCAACAGGTTTGTCTTTAAGTGCAGGGTGCTTGGACTCAAGGTTCCGAAGCAGTTTTGAGGGCTTCATTGCATCATTAGACAGCTTGTCTCCACATATCACACACGGGGCTTGGAGTGTGCAAGTCACTGGTCGCAATAAAGACATTTTATACGACTCGTCGTATTTTCTGTTGAAGGAAGCTTTCTATTTTTTTGCAGTCTTGGCCTCAGCTGTCTCTGCGTTATCATCATCGTTAGGCCTTTTATAGATAGATAGATAGATAGATATATTTTATTAATCCCGAGGGAAATTTGATTTTGTTACAGCCGCACCAACCAAGAATAGAGCGTAAATATAGCAATACAAAAAACCCCAACAATCAAACACCAAAATGCAAACTATGCCAGATGGGAAATAAGTCCAGGACCAGTCTATTGGCTCAGGGTGTCTGACCGTCCACGGGAGGAGCTGCACGTTCGATGGCCACAGGCTGGAACGACCTCCTGTGCCACCAAGTGTTGTATCACGGTGGAATGTGGCCGAAGTCCAACAGTAAAAAGTTCAATATTCAGTCTGCAAACACGTTCCTCGATCGTAATATACCCCGGATTGCACTATCCGTTGTTCGCCAGATCAGTAAGCACCCAACTCCTTTACGCTTACCGCTCTCAGTGCACTTCTGGTCAGCCGGAACGGTATTACCAACCGAACTCCTCTTCTCCAAGAGTCTCTGTTGTCTCGACCCGGTCCTGTTTCCTCGGCTTTGTGATCCCCTCTGTGTGTTTTCCTCCGGATTTCAGCAGGGGTGTCCGCCGCTCTGTTCGCTAAGCCGCCCGGTATTTGCTGGTCCGTGGAATACACAATGCGACCTTGCTTCTGTCCCGCGTGTCAGGATGTAACCATTTCCAGCGCTAAAGAAAACCCAAATAAAACTCTCTCTACCAGCATGTTAGAGTGGGTGCAGCTTCGACGTGTTACCGTGAGAAAAAAAAATACAAAAAACAACGTAAATTAAAAAGTAAGAAGAAGAAAGTAAGAATAGATCGGAACGGCTGTACCAGGCTGCATGAGATGTCATGCCAAATCACCACAGACTCCTAAAGTAGTAGAGGCAGTGTTGTGCTTTCTTCACAATTATACTTATGTGCTGGGTCCAGGACAAATCCCCTGAAATAATAATGCCTAGGAACTTAAAGTTGCTAACCCTCTCCACCCTTGATGCTCGAATAAGGAGTGACTCATAGTCTGTGTTCCCTCTAAGCCAGCGATCCCCAACCACCGGACCGCAAAGCATGTGCTATCGGGCCGCGAGGAAACTATATGAGTCAACTGCACCTTTCCTCATACCCTGTCCCCTACCATCTCTTCCAAAGAAACTCTCAAGCAACGTTTGTTTTTTACTCATCCGGTAGTTGTAGGTTAATGACCGACTTGATGTCCTCGCGTGCTTTCAAGTTCAACAGTGGGCGTGACAGGGTATGAGGAAAGGTGCAGTTGACTCATATCGTTTCCGTGCGGCCCGGTAGCACATGCTTTGCGGCCCGGTGGTTGGGGATCGCTGGCTTAGAGGGAACACAGACTATGAGCCAGTCCTTATTGGAGCATCAAGGGTGGAGGGGGTTAGCAACTTTAAGTTCCTGGGCATTATTATTTCAGGGGATCTGTCCTGGAGCCAGCACACAAGTATAATTGTGAAGAAAGCACAATACTGCCTCTACTACTTTAGGAGTCTGGTGATTTGGCATGACATCTAAAATTTTGACAGACTTCTCAGCTCCAACTTTGTTCATTTCCAACGTTACATATTTGCATTTAATTTTATTCAGGGTGATTCCAGCCTGTTTCAGTTTCTCCAAGGCAGCTTCCACTCTTTTGTCATGTTCCTCACTTGAGCCTCTGAAGATGAGTGTATCAACAATTAGATAGACTACTCCTTCCAGTCCATTCAAAATTTTGTTCATCCTCATCTGAAAGAGTTCAGGGGCTGATGAGATGCCAAAGTGGAGTCTCTTGAAGGCATCACGTATGATGTGATAAAAATTGTGAGCTTCCGTGACTCAGGAGCTAAACGGATCTGGCAGAACCCAGAGTTTGAATCTAGTTTGGTGAAGTACTTTGCTACAACCAGCATACCCAATGTGTTACCAGACAGCAGAATAAACTTCTCCTGTCTCACTGTTTTATTCAATTTTATTAGATTGACACGGGTCTTCACTGTGCCAGGGTCTCCCAGTGGCCACACATTTTAATTCTACATCCCATTCCCATTCTGACATGTCTATCTACGGCCTCCTCTACTGTAAAGATGAAGCCACACTCAGGTTGGAGGAACAACACCTTATATTCCATCTGGGTAGCCTCCAACCGGATGGCATGAACATTGACTTCTCTAACTTCCGCTAATGCCCCACCTCCGCCTCGTACCCCATCCGTTATTTATATACACACATTCTTTCTCTCACTCTCCTTTCTCTCCCTCTGTCCCTCCGACTATACCCCTTCCCCATCTTCTGGGTTTTCTCCCCCTCCCCCTTTTCCTTCTCCCTGGGCCTCCTGTCCCATGATCCTCTCATATCCCTTTTGCCAATCACCTGTCCAGCTCTTGGCTCCATCCCTCCCCCCCCCCCCAACCCCGCTGTCTTCTCCTATCATTTTGGATCTCTCCCTCCCCCTCCAACTTTCAAATCTCTTACTAGCTCTTCTCTCAGTTAGTCCTGACGAAGGGTCTCGGCCTGAAACGTTGACTGTACCTCTTCCTAGAGATGCTGCCTGGCCTGCTGCATTCACCAGCAACTTTGATGTGTGTTTCTTCACTGTGCCATCTGGTTTGGGAACAGGAACAATGCCCACACACCAGTCAGTAGGTCCATTCACTCTTGTTATGATGTCAAGTTCATTCTTTCAAGTTCAGCTTTGACTATTCATCAATGGGATTGGTATAAACCTCACTGTAGTTAGAGAGTAGGGCATCACTCCAGACCTCAGTTGGATAAGGTACTCTCCTTTCACACCCCAAGGCTGTGGACAACTCCAGGTACTTCTGCCACTAATCACTGTTTAGCCAACCCAACCTTACAATGAGGTTCAGCTTCTCCATGGCATGTCATCCCAGTCATGGTGAGAAATGATTCTGAACAACATACTCTTTTAACTGTTTCTTATTTTTATGGATGGAAGTAGTAAACATTCCTTTCACACTGAGCTTATGTTTCCCTGGCCCCATCAGCACTTTCTTAGTTGGGTTTAATGTGATGCCTGTTTTCTTCGCCAGTTTTATGAACAGACATTAATTTTGTGTCCATTTTGAATGTCACTGCCTTATTTTGCAACTGAACCATAATACACCAGCCTTGTCTATTTGAATCTAGAGTCCTAAGAAAAGCTCTCTCTTCATCTGAATTATGGTTTTCTTTGACCTCCTGACCTGTCTTTGACTGACATTGGCTTTTATAATGGCCAACTCTATTGCATTGGTGACATTTCACTTCTTTGCAGGACAGAATTCTTTGATGTGGAATGGAGACTTGCTGCATACCGTGCAGTTGGACAGTTTCCCTGTTCTTTGTTTCTGTTGTGTTTGTGCAAAGCTGTACTGTCACCGCTTTCTGCAGTCTTGCTGACTCACCTTGTTTGTACCCTTCTTTTTGAACAGCACTCGGTAACAAAATATAGATCTGTATCAGTTTGTTGGATTGTGATAGAAACATAGAAAATAGGTGCAGGAGTAGGCCATTCGGCCCTTCGAACCTGCACCGCCATTTATTATGATCATGGCTGATCATCCAACTCAGAACCCCGCCCCAGCCTTCCCTCCATACCCCCTGACCCCCGTAGCCACAAGGGCCATATCTAACTCCCTCTTAAATATAGCCAATGAACTGGCCTCAACAGTTTCCTGTGGCAGAGAATTCCACAGATTCACCACTCTCTGTGTGAAGAAGTTTTTCCTAATCTCGGTCCTAAAAGGCTTCCCCTCTATCCTCAAACTGTGACCCCTCGTTCTGGACTTCCCCAACATCGGGAACAATCTTCCTGCATCTAGCCTGTCCAATCCCTTTAGGATCTTATACGTTTCAATCAGATCCCCCCTCAATCTTCTAAATTCCAACGAGTACAAGCCCAGTTCATCCAGTCTTTCTTCATATGAAAGTCCTGCCATCCCAGGAATCAATCTGGTGAACCTTCTTTGTACTCCCTCTATAGCAAAGATGTCTTTCCTCAGATTAGGGGACCAAAACTGCACACAATACTCCAGGTGTGGTCTCACCAAGGCCTTGTACAACTGCAGTAGTACCTCCCTGCTCCTGTACTCGAATCCTCTCGCTATAAATGCCAGCATACCGTTCGCCTTTTTCACCGCCTGCTGTACCTGCATGCCCACTTTCAATGACTGGTGTATAATGACACCCAGGTCTCGTTGCACCTCCCCTTTTCCTAATCGGCCACCATTCAGATAATAATCTGTTTTCCTATTTTTGCCACCAAAGTGGATAACTTCACATTTATCCACATTAAATTGCATCTGCCATGAATTTGCCCACTCACCCAACCTATCCAAGTCACCCTGCATCCTCTTAGCATCCTCCTCACTGCTAACACTGCCACCCAGCTTCGTGTCATCCGCAAACTTGGAGATGCTGCATTTAATTCCCTCATCCAAGTCATTAATATATATTGTAAACAACTGGGGTCCCAGCACTGAGCCTTGCGGTACCCCACTAGTCACCGCCTGCCATTCTGAAAAGGTCCCGTTTATTCCCACTCTTTGCTTCCTGTCTGCTAACCAATTCTCCACCCACACCAATACCTTACCCCCAATACCGTATGCTTTAAGTTTGCACACTAATCTCCTGTGTGGGACCTTGTCAAAAGCCTTTTGAAAATCCAAATATACCACATCCACTGGTTCTCCCCTATCCACTCTACTAGTTACATCCTCAAAAAATTCTATGTGATTCGTCAGACATGATTTTCCTTTCACAAATCCATGCTGACTTTGTCCGATGATTTCACCGCTTTCCAAATGTGCTGTTATCACATCCTTGATAACTGACTCCAGCAGTTTCCCCACCACTGACGTTAGGCTAACCGGTCTATAATTCCCCGGTTTCTCTCGCCATCCTTTTTTAAAAAGTGGGGTTACATTAGCCACCCTCCAATCCTCAGGAACTAGTCCAGAATCTAACGAGTTTTGAAAAATTATCACTAATGCGTCCACTATTTCTAGGGCTACTTCCTTAAGCACTCTAGGATGCAGACCATCTGGCCCTGGGGATTTATCTGCCTTCAATCCCTTCAATTTACCTAACACCACTTCTCTACTAACATGTATTTCGCTCAGTTCCTCCATCTCACTGGACCCTCTGTCCCTTACTATTTCTGGAAGATTATTTATGTCCTCCTTAGTGAAGACAGAACCAAAGTAATTATTCAATTGGTCTGCCATGTCCTTGCTCCCCATAATCAATTCACCTGTTTCTGTCTGCAGGGGACTTACATTTGTCTTTACCAGTCTTTTCCTTTTTACATATCTATAAAAGCTTTTACAGTCTGTTTCTATGTTCCCTGCCAGTTTTCTCTCATAATCTTTTTTCCCCTTCCTAATTAAGCCCTTTGTCCTCCTCTGCTGAACTCTGAATTTCTCCCAGTCCTCAGGTGAGCCACTTTCTCTGGCTAATTTGTATGCTGCTTCTTTGGAATTGATACTATCCCTAATTTCTCTTGTCAGCCACGGGTGCACTACCTTCCTTGATTTATTCTTTTGCCAAACTAGGATGAACAATTGTTGTAGTTCATCCATGCAACCTTTAAATGCTTGCCATTGCATATCCACCGTCAATCCTTTAAGTGTCATTTGCCAGTCTATCTTAGCTAATTCACGTCTCATACCTTCAAAGTTGCCCCTTTTTAAGTTCAGAACCTTTGTTTCTGAATTAACTATGTCACTCTCCATCTTAATGAAGAATTCCACCATATTATGGTGATATTCTCCTTCATTACCGTATCTACTGCTGGCTGAGGTAAAGTTCATCCTCCAATAGTCAAATCTCAAGTCATGCATCCAATGGCAACATTAAGACTTCCAAAGGACATTCCATCCTTTGGTATAACTCATGGCTATATGTACTCATTATTTACAGACAGACTAGACAATGAACAATTCTCTTAAGTACTGAAAACACAATTTCAAATTTCTGTCTTGTCATCTCTTCCAGGCAAGCAAGCCCAAGTCTCTCCCTTGATGACATTTTGATATATCTTTCCCTTCTTTTATGTTTTTTTTCTCTCTTACTGTACCACTTAAATGGCTGTGGTATGTTCTTCGTGCTGGGTGTTGGAGAACTGGGAGATGCAGAGTCTCCCAGGGAACTGCATCTGCATGAAGTGCATTCCGCTGCAGCTCCTTGAAAACCGTGTTAGGGATCTGGAGCAGCAACTGGATGACCTTTGGCTTGTATAAGAGAGTGAGGAGATAATTGATCAGTTAGTACAGGGAAGTAGTCACCCCGAGGTTGCAGGAGGTGAGTACCTGGGTGACTGTCAGGAGAAATGTAAGTAGGCAGTTAGAGCAGAGCACTCCTGTGGCCATTCCTCTCAAAAACAAGTATACCGCTTTGGATACTTTTGTGGGGGATGACCTCCCAGGAGAATGCCGTGGCGACCAGGTTACAAAAACTGAGCATGAGTCTGTGGTGCAGAAGGGAGAGAAGAAGGGAGCGGTAGTGATAGGGGACTCAATAGTGAGGGGAACAGCCAGGAGATTATGTGGACGTGAATGGGACACCCAGATCATATATTGCCTCCCAGGTGCCAGGGTCAGGGATGTCTCAGATCACGACCACAACATTTTGGAGAGGGAGGGGAGCAGCCAGAGATCTTGATACATATTGGTACCAATGACATGGGAAGGAAAAACAGAGATCCAGAAAAGAGACTTTGCTGGGTAGAAAACTGAGAAGCTGGACCTCACGAGTAGTAATTTCTGAATTGCTGCCTGTGCCATGTGCCAGTGAGGGTAGAAACAAGATGATTTGGCAGATAAATGCATGGCTGAGAAGCTGGTGCAGGGGGCAGGGCTTCAGATTCTTGGATCATTGGGATCTCTTCTGATGGGGGTATGACTTGTTCAAAAGTGACGGGTTGCACCGGAACCCGAGGGGGACCAACGTTCTCGCAGGCAGGTTTGTTAGAGCTGTTAGGGAGGGTTTAAACTAATTTGGCAGGGGAGTGGGAACTGGAGTGATGGGACGGTGGTAAAAATAGTGTGCAATTAGACTGTCAGGAATGGTGGGCAGGTGATGGGACTTAGTTGCAGCCAATAGGCTGAGTATCAAAGCATCAGGGATGCAAAATCAGAAAAGATAGCAAATACGGTACTCAAGGTGTTGTATCAAAATGCGCATAGCATAAGAAATAAGGTGATCATCTTGTTGCACTAGATTGCCAGGTATGATGTTGTGGCCATCACTGAATTATGGCTGAAGGATGGTTGTAGTTGGGAGCTGAATGTCATAGGTTACACACTGTATCAGTGGGGTAGGGAGGTTGGCAGAAGGATGGCGTGGCTCTGCGGGTAAAAAATGGCATCAGATTTGTAGAAAATGTGACATAAGATCGAAAAGTTCACAGGGATTGAATCTTTGTGGGTTGGGTTAAGAAACTGCAAGGGTAAAAGGATCCTGACGGCACTTATATACAGGCCTCCCAACAGTAGCTGGGGTGTCAACTACAGATTACAACAAGAAGTAGAAAAGGTGTCAAAAGGGCAATGTTATGGTAGTCAAGGGAAATTTTAACATGCAGGTCAATTGGGAAAATCAGGTTAGTAATGGATCTCAAGAGAGTGAGTTTCTTGAACGCCAATGAGATGGCTTTTTAGAGCAGTTTGTTGTTGAGCCTACTATGGGATCAGCAAAACTGGATTGGGTGTTATGTAATGAACCGAAGGCAATTAGGGAACTTAAAGAACCCTTCAGAACCAGTGATCACAATATGATTGAGTTCAACTTGAAATTTGAAAGGGAGAAAGTAAAGTATGATGTAGCGGTATTTCAGAGGAGTAAGGGAAATTACTGTGGTATGAGAGAGGAGTTGGCCAAAGTAAATTGGAAAGAGCTGTTGGCAGGGATGTCAGCAGAGCAGCAATGGTATGTGTTTCTGAGAAAAATGAGGAAGGTGTAGGACATATATATTCCAAAAGTGAAGAAGTACTCAAATGGTACAACTATAGCTGACAAGGGAAGTCAAAGCTATTGTAAAAACAAAAGAAAGGGCATACAGCAAAGCAGAAATTAGTGGGAAGATAGAGGGTTGGGAAGTTTTTAAAAACCTACAGAGGACAACTAAAAAAATCATGAGAAGGGAAAAGATGAAATATGAAAGCAAGTTAGCAAATAATATTAAAGTGGATCGTAAAACTTTTTCAAGTATGTTAAAAATAAAAGAGAAATGAGAGTGGATATAGGACCACTAAAAATGAGGCAGGAGAAATAATAACGGGATATTATAAAAAGGAGATGGCTGATTAAAGAAATGAGTATTTTGCATCAGTCTTCACTGTGGAAGACACAAAGCAGTATGCCTGATGTTGTAGTGTGTGAAGGAAGAGAAGTGGGTGCAGTTACTATTACCAGAGAGAAGGTGCTCAAAAAGCTGAAAGAGCTAAAGGTATATAAGTCACCCGGTCCAGATGAACTGCACCGTAGGATTCTGAAAGTGGTAGCATTAGAGATTGTGGTGACATTATAAATGATCTTTCAAAAATCATTGGACTCTGGCATGGTGCCAGAGGACTGGAAAATTGCAAACGTCACACCACGGTAGCAGACAGGAAATTATAGACCAGTTAGCCTGACCTCAGTGGTTGGTAAGATGTTAGAGTCAATTGTTAAGGATGAGGAGATGGAGCACTTGGTGACACAGGACAAGACAATACAAGGTCAGCATGGTTTCCTTCAGGGAAAATCCTGTGTGACGAACCTGTTGGAATTCTGAGGAGATTACAAATAGGATAGATAAAGGGGATGTAGTGGATGTTGTATATTTGGACTTTCAGAAGGCCTTTGATAAAGTGTTAAACATGAGGCTGCTTACCAACTTAAGAACCCATGGTATTACAGGAAAGTTACTAACATGGTTAGAGTATTGGCTGATTGGTAGGAGGCAGTGAGTGGGAATAAAATGATACTTTCCTATTTGGCTGCCAGTGACTAGTGGTGTTCTTCAGGGGACGGTGTTGGGACCACATCTTTTTATGCGGTATATAAATGATGTAGGTGATGGAATAGATGGCTTTGTTGCCAAGTTTGCAGATGATAGTGTTGAGGAAACAGGTAGGATGCAGAAAGACTTAGACAGATTAGGAGAATGGGCAAGAAAGTGGCAAATGAAATACAATGTTGGAAAATGCATAGTCATGCACTTTGGTAGGAGAAATAAATGTGTGGATTATTTTCTAAACTGGGAGAAAATCCAAAAATCTGAGATGCAAATGGATTGGGAGGCTTGTGCAGAACACCCTAAAGGTCAACTTGCAGGTCAAGTCAGTGGTGAGGAAAGCAAATGCCATGTTAGCATTCATTTTAAGAGATCTAGAATACAAGAGCAAGGGTGTGATACTGAGACTTTATAAGGCACTGGTGAGGCCTCGGCTTGAGTATTGTGAACAGTTTTGGGGCCTCTCATCTTAGAAAAGATGTGCTGGCATTGGAGAGGGTCCAGAGGAGGTTCACAAGCACGATTATCGTACGAGGAACGTTTGATGGCTCTGGGTCTGTACTCACTGGAATTCAGAAGGATGAGGGGGGATCTCATTGAAACCTTTCAAATGTTGAAAGGTCTAGACAGAGTAGATGTGGAAAGGATGTCAGGATAGAGCGGCACCCTTTCAAAACAGCAGAGAAATTTCTTTAGCCAAAGGGTGGTGAATTTGTGGAATTTGTTGGCACACGCAGCTGTGGAGGCCAGGTCGATAGGTGTATTTAAGCAGAGATTGTTAGGTTCTTGATTGGACATGGCATCAAAGGTTATGGGGAGAAGGCTGGGAACTGGGGTTGAGGAGGAGGGGAAAAAAACAAGATCAGTTATGATTGAATGGCAGAGCAGACTCGATGGGCCAGATGGCCTAATCCTGCTCCTATGTCTTATGGTCTTATGGTCATGGTTTTTCTCAATATCATTCATAACAACATGTATTGGTGGGTTACTTAAAAGTATCCAAGTCTTCTGATATTTGCCCACATTTTGAACTTGTTTCAAAGAGGAGGTTAAATTATTAATGTGGGGGAATGTGGAATTCTCCACCAACATAAAACCTTTCTTTACCATCATCACAGGTACCCGTTAGTCCATTGGTTCGTGTGAGATTTCCAGTGTGACATAAGGGTGTCTTTTCCCAAACCTGTTCTTTTTGTTGCTCATCTGATACCCAATTTGTTACCTGATTGCATCAAGTTGTATTAAGTTCATACCAATCATGGCAAGCAACCAACTCAGATCTCAGTTTGATGTCTTTCCTTAGATGTGAGGTCCATGTGGTCAATAATCAGATTCGTTGTATCTGGAAGAGACTTCAGAAATTTAAAGGCATCCAGAGTCACCTGTGATGCACTACAACCAATTCAATCAGTCTGTATTTGATCCCAATAATCTTCTCCAGTAATATCCCCTATTTTCTGCTGAAAGGACTACATCTATTTTCCTAATTCTGCTATATCTGAGGTACTAACCATGACTACTCCTGATACATTACATGCTTCCACTAATTTCAGTAGTCCTCTCTTCTTTCTATTTTTGACTGACTTAAATTCACACCGCTTAGTTGTCTCCCAAGATGATGAGCAAACAACTGTCTCACTGTAGATGAGCACCATTCAGGCACCATTTAAAAATTTAAAAATTACCGGCAGGGGCTGTTATTCTGGTACCAAAGTGACAAATTCCCCCTTTTAAAATACAACAAAAGGCAACTAAAAATCTATAAGGAACAAAATGAAATATGAGAGCAGACTAGCCAATATTATAAAGCAGAATACCAAAAGTTTTTTCAGTTATATAGAAAGTGAAAGGGAAGTGAGAGTTGATATTGGACCACTGGAAAATGATCCTGGTGAGGTAGTAATGGGGGACAAAGAATATTTAAGGCAGAAGTTGATCATTTTCTGATTGGTCAGGGCATTAAAGGATATGGTGAAAAGGCAGGTGTATGGGGTTGAGTGGGATCTGGGATCAGCCATTAAGGAATGACAGAGCTGACTCGATGGACTGAGTGGCCTCACACTAGAATGTGGTCTATAGGTTATATGAAATCTCTGCTTGATCCCGAAAAGTGCCATGACATCTTGCTTTGTCGGGGCTGTAAAATGTGTGCCTTGATCCGATTCTATACTTCGAGGTAAACAGCAGCAAGTAAAGACCCTCTCCAATAAGATTTTTGCTGTGGTTTTGTCCATGATTGTCTTAGTTGGGAAAGTTTCCATCCACTTGGTGGAAGTATCTACCTCTACAAGAATATATTTGTACCCTCCTGTGATGGGTGACAAGGGTCCAACATAATCTACCTGAAAATTAATCCAAGGCCCCTGCACATGTTGGAGGGCTTCTATTCTTTGCATTTTTATCAGGATTATATTATTATGCACAGATCAAGCAATTATTGACATAGTGCTCTGTCATCCTTCATCCGAGGCCACCAACACATCCCCTTTATCTTTTCCAGGGTGCTTTTGGCACCCTGGTGCCCCCATAAGTCATGGTACCAGTGGATCATCTGATTTCTTCCTCCCTCTGGGGCCACAAACCTTCCTTCATATAGGATCACTCTAACCTTAACATGTATACCCTTGAGCTCTTTGTATATTTCTGACTCTGCTCCTTCTAATAATTTTTAAAAATTCTTTAACTTTCTTCTGCTTCTCAGTTAAATCCTTAACCTTAACCTGGTGTTCCTTCTGCCTTCCTGTCTCCCCAATTTGCGGCTGCCATTCCTGCCCATCTAAAGCACCTTGCCTCACTAGTTCAGCAGTCTTCTTATACCCCTTGGGATAATTTTGAGTGGGTTTTTGCATTTATGACTCCATATTCCTTCCCCTTTGCTTCTTCAAATATAGAGGGCAACAGACCAGCAGATGGGAGGGGCTTTCCATTAGCTGAAACAAACCCTCTTCCCCCAGAGGCAAATGTTCTATAAGGCTTTTACAAATGTACAAACTATCAGAATGTATGAGTAATCCAGGCAGAAAACATTCTGGGTAGCTAACGACATATGCCGCAGCTACCATTTCTGCTACCTATTCACTCATGGTGGTGTGTGTCTTTAAAGCTATACAATACCTTTCCTGGCCATTTCCTCTAGATTGTGTGTGTGTATTTTATATGTCTCTCAACCATCTGAACCATCTCTCAAAGTCCCTTAAGGAATCAAATGTCTCGGGGGGAGGGCTTTATTCGGTAAGTAGATATAGGTACTTTAGGTATTTGCTCCATTTTCCTGTATGTTCGTTTATTTATTATTTTATTTATTTGGACAACACACACTTTTCTCTCCCTGAGAGTTTGACTGACTTCTCTACTCTGCCTGTGTCTCTGTGCACTTCTCCAGGCTAGTAGCCCACAGATCATTGCAATGTATCCACTTTTGGGTGTAGCTTGAAGGTGTTGCCTAGCAACCGTGGCCAGTTCTCAGATCTTGCCTCATGGTGCATACAATTAGCAAACCAGCATACGCAGTTTAGAATGACAAGTCTCTGGATACTTTTCATACATATAGAACAGCAGCAGTCCATTAAGCCCACAGTGTTGTGCCAATCCAGCTAAAACACTAATCAATAACGCCAAAACACTAATCCCTCTGTCTTACAGTCCATATTCCTCTATCTTCTTTACATCAATGTGCATATAAGACCATAAGACCATAAGACAAAGGAGCAGAAATCGGCCATTTGGCCCATCGAGTCTGCTCCACCATTTTATCATGAGCTGATCCATTCTCCCATTTAGGCCCACTCCCTCGCCTTCTCACCATAACCTTTGATGCCCTGGCTACTCAAATACCTATCAATCTCTGCCTTAAATACACCCAATGACTTGGCCTCCATTGCTGCCCATGGCAACAAATTCCATAGATTCACCACCCTCTGACTAAAAAACTTCCTTCGCATTTCTGTTCTGAATGGGCGCCCTTCAATCCTTAAGACATGCCCTCTCGTACTAGACTCCCCCATCATGGGAAACAACTTTGCCACATCCACTCTGTCCATGCCTTTCAACATTCGAAATGTTTCTATGAGGTCTTCCCTCATTCTCTAAACTCCAAGGAATACAGCCCAAGAGCGGACAAACGTTCCTCATATGCTAACCTTCTCATTCCCGGAATCATTCCAGTGAATCTTCTCTGTACCCTCTCCAACGTCAGCACATCCTTTCTTAAATAAGGAGACCAAAACTGCCCACAGTATTCCAAGCGAGGTCTCACCAGTGCCTTATAGAGCCTCAACATCACATCCCTGCTCCTATACTCTATTCCTCTAGAAATGAATGCCAACATTGCATTCGCCTTCTTCACTACCGACTCAACCTGGAGGTTAACTTTAAGGGAATCCTGTATGAGGACTCCCAAGTCCCGTGGCATCTCCGAACTTTGAATTCTTTCCCCATTTATCCAAACGTCTCATGAAAGCCTCCAATGTATTTGCCTGTACCACAATACCAGGCAGTGCATCCCAGGCATCCACTCATTGGGAGGCCCCAACTCTTCTAAATGCTCTAACATATGTGAACAAGAACAGTCATACTGTAAATTCTTCCTTGTTGGGAGTCTCACTTAGTCTGTAGCATCAATTCACGATGATCAACATATAGTGCTCATTACTGAGGGCCATTATTGTTAAGAAAGTGTATGGTGTATCGGCCTTCATCAACTGTGGGATTGAGTTCAAGAGCCGTGAGGTAATGTTACAGCTATATAAGAACTTAGTTAGACCCCACTTGGAGTACTGTGTCAAGTTCTGGTCACATCACTACAGGAAGGATGTTGATGCTATAGAGAGAGTGCAAAGGAGATCTACAAGGATATTGCCTGGATTGGAGAGCATGCCTCATGAGAATATGTTGAGTGGACTTGGCCTTTTCTCCTTGAAGCGACGGAGGATGAGAGGTGACCTGATAGAGGTGTATAAGATGATGAGAGGCATCGGTTGTGTGGATAGCCGGAGGCTTTTTCCCGGGGCTGAAATGGCTAACACATGGGGGCATAGTTTTAGGGTGCTTAGAGGTAGATTCAAGGGGAATGTCAGAGGTAAGTTTTTTACACAAAGAGTGGTGGGTGTGTGGAATGCACTGCCAGTGACGGTGGTGGAGGTGGACACAATAGGGTCTTTTAAGAGACTCTTAGATAGGTACACAGAGCTTAGAAAACTAGAGGACTCTGTGCTAGGGAAATTCTAGGCTGTTTATAGAGTAGGTTACATGGTCAGCATAACATTGTGGCCCAAAGGGCCTGTAATGTGCTGTTGATTTCTATGTTCTATTACATTGCAGAGCACACCAGGACACCAGCATGTAGGATATTCAGCTGAACTTTATTGATACTCTCTTATACAGTATGCGAGCTGCTCCCACTGAGTAGCATAGCAACAACACTATTAACGACCACTACATCTCCCTATCTTGGGTGGGGGGGGGGTGAAGAAAAACTAGGCAGGTACTTTTTATCTACAGAGACTAAAATGATATAATCTGAAATGCTGTCCTTCACCTATTGATGTATTTTATAAATCTTTTTACAGGTGACAAATGACAAGGAATTTTTGAGAACGGGAATCCCAAACACAACAACAAGCCGGTTTTTGCTGCCTCTGCCCAGATATTTAAAGAGTGACCAGATATTTCCTTTGTAACACCAATATATCAGTTGTGATCCTTGGAGATGAAGAAGTATCTCATCCCAGCTGGAAATGTGTTTTGTGTCTGAAATGAAGTTTTCTGTAGTAATGCAGTGAAATCCACTGGAATCGTGGTGCTGAGAACACTCCAGCATTTGTTCACTGGAGATCACTTTTACAACTACATTGATTATACAAGGGTTTCACTACGTCTGACATCTGATTGTACTGGCAGGTCCTCATTCCCTCGTGCAGGAAGGGATTTTCTCATTTAGCCGACCTGCAGACAAACCAGTGAATTCACACTGGGGAGTGGCCATTCATCTGCTCTCTGTATGGGACAGGATCTACTCAGTCATCTAGCCTGGAGACACATCAGAAAATTCACAGCAGTGAGAGTGAGAGTCCATTCACTTGCTCCGTGCGTGGGAAGAGATTCACTTAGCCCATCTGCAGACACACCAATGAACCAGTCGCTTCACACTGGAGAGAGGCCGTTCACCTGCTCAGACTGTGGGAAGGGGTTTACTCGGTTATCTGACCTGAAGGGACATCAGCGAGTTCACACTGGGGAGAGACCATTCACCTGCTCAGACTGTGGGAAGAGGTTTACTCAGTCATCTCACCTGAAGGTACATCAGCGAATTCATACTGGAGAGAGACTGTTCACCTGCTCAGACTGTGGGAAGGGGTTCACTCAGTCATCCCACCTGCAGAACCATCAGTCAGTACATACTGTGGAGAGGCCATTCACCTGCACAGACTGTGGGAAGAGATTTACTCGATCATCCAACCTACAAATACATCAGCGTGTTCACACAGGAGAGAGGCCATTCACCTGTTTTGTGTGTGGGAAGGGATTTGGTCATTCTTCTAACCTACTGGCACACCAGCGAGTTCACATAGGGGAGAGGCCATACATCTGCTCAGACTGTGGGAAGGGATTCACTCGATCATCCCACCTACTGACACACCAGCGAGTTCACACTGGGGAGAGGCCATTCACCTGCCCAGACTGTGGGCAAGGATTCACTCGGTCATCGCACCTACTGACACACCAGCGAGTTCACACTGGGGAGAGGCCGTTCACTTGCTCAGACTGTGGGAAGGGATTCAATTATTCGTATGCACTGAAAGAACATCAGCGAGTTCATACTGGGGAGAGGCCATTCACCTGCTCTGACTGTGGGAAGGGATACACTCGGTCATCCCACCTTGTAAGGCACTACCGAGTTCACAAAAAAATTTAAATAAGATACATGCATGCAACCTGCACAGTTGCCGAATCCAAGGGCAAGTTCAAAAGTGACTGTTGGTGTTGAACTCTGCAATTATTGCTGCTGTTCATCAAACCCAGTTCTGCACCCTGGTCACTGGGGATGGGAGGAGTTTCTTCTGCTGACAGGAAGCATAGATAGAGTAGACAGGGAGCATCTGTTTCCCAGGGATGAAATGTCTAATACCATTGGGCATGCATTGAAGATGAGAGGAGGTAGGTTCAAAGGGTATGTGAGGGTAAGTTTTTTTTTACTCCAGAGTCATTGAGTGCACTGCCTGATATGGTGGTGGAGGCAAATACATCAGAGGCTGTTAAGAGACATTTGGATAGGCACGTGGATGTAAGAAAGATGGAAGGATATGGATGTGGTGTAGATAGGAGGGATTAGTATTTTTAAAAATTTGTTTGGCACGACATTGTGGGCTTACTGGCCTGTTCCTGTGCTGTACTGTTCTATGTTTTATTAACATCGTTCGTTATACCTTCCTTATTCCTCAGCTTCACCCGTAACGACTCTCGACGAGTTCTCTAGTCTGTCCTGACGAAACACTGCCGTGACATTTTCCCTAACTGGTAACATCACCCTTCCTCCTTTAACCCCTCCAGCTCTGTCACGTCTGAAACAATGGAACCTTGGAATTCTGAGCTGCCTCTCCTGCCCCTCTGGCAACCAAGACTCACTAATGGCTACAATATCATAATTCTATGTGATAATCCATGCCATGAGGTCATCTCCCCTTTCTACGAAACCTCTTACATTCAAATATACACAGCTCAGAACATTAGTCATACCGTGCTCAGCCTTTTGATTCATGACTATGTCTGAGGTCTCCACAACCTCTCCACTATCTATTCTAGCACTCTGGTTCCCATCCTCTTGCAACCCTCGCCACCTGTGCAGTTCTAGCAAGCCCTCCCTTTAAGATAGTAGTCCCCTTCCAGTTCAGATACAAGTCATCGATTGTGTACAATTCTCACCTTCCCTGGAAGAGAGGCCAATAATTCAATAATTTTATGCCCTCCCTCCTACACAAACTCCTTGGTCACGTGTTATAATGTATAATATTATTTCTGGCCTCATCACTAGCAATCAGGTAGTAATCCTGAGATAGCAACCTTGGAGGTCCTACCCTTTAACTTCACACTTAACTCCCTGAACTTCCTTTGCAGAACCTCGTCAATCTTCCTATATAGACCAATAACAATGCCTATTCACCTTCCTGCTAAATAATACTGAGGACTTGATCTGAGTTGTCCTGGACTCTTCAGGCAACATACCATCTGGGAGTCTCTTTCTCATGCACAGAATTTCCTTTCTGCTCTCCTGGTAAGATGGTGGTGTGTTCAGTTGTAGCAACTTCTACAGGTCAAGATGCTAATGTCCTATTTCAATGTATTTTTATGATCACAAGGTCCTGCTATACATTAAGGAACTAAAGTACTGCAGGTCTACCCCATCAGCAAGTTACTCGCTGGCAGAGAAAATCAAGCTGTGCAATGTACTGCTGCCTGAGTCGATGGAGGCTTACAGTCTAATAGAGAGTGGCCATCTTGATTGCTTTTTTTGTGATTGCAAGACCCTTTTAGACGTTATTAATGTAATATGCCGCAAGTTTGATTTATTGGGGAAGAACGGGGCAGGTGGCAGGGGAGCTGTGTGCCCTCTGTTGTAGCAATGATTAGGCCTCAAGCCATGTGTTGCCTGTTTACAGTCGCCAGGAGAGCGGCGTTGAAGCTGGTGCTGTCCCCTCCCCCAGTGATCGCTCACCAGAAGACAAACTCTGTTGTGGTTGACTGCAGATTTCAGCTGTACTCTGGACTCAGGGCCTCAAGCCACGGTGTCACCAGAGAGAGCCATCAAAGCTGGTGCATTCCATTGAGGGTGCTGAGGCACAGCATCTGGGCTGGAGGCAGTGGTGCCCTGCACCCTCCCCAGTGTTCGCTCGGCAGAAGACAAGCTCCACCGTATTCGGCTGTAGATTGATAGCTCTAGTTTGTCCTCTTTTATTCTGTGATTGTGATACCACTTGTACCTGCTACCTTGTACATGCCGCATGTGGCTGTTGGTACTGCGTTTTGCACCTTGGCCCTGGAGTAACACTGTTTCATTGCCCTGCATTTATGAATGGTTGAATTACAATAAAACTTAAATTGAACTGACGATTCCCCTATTTATCACTGCAGCTCTCCTCTTCTCTCCCATTTACTTCTGATTCACAGAGCCAGTCTCAAGTGGCAGAGCCCTGATTGCACCTTGGATTGATCTCTCTGTCTATTTGTCCCTGTGTGTGTCTCTCTCTATCTCTAATATAGGGTCAGGGTGACAGTATTTGGGCCGTGGGAGAATCATTCCTCTTGAGCTTCTTGATCTCATAACTTGAGATTCAGTGTAACACAACCCTGCCAATTTGATCTGGCCCGCATCTTCATTAACCAGATCCAACACTTGCCTTTATTGGATCTTCCTCCTCCTTACACAAGACAGCGGGTTTGTAGGGGTATGGCCAGGGCTAGTGCGGATGTGTTCCCCCTTGGACATTAGGATTAGGTTTGAGTGTAGGGCTGGTGGATGTATATGTGGGGCTGGGAGAGATAAGTTTGTGGAGTTTAGTGTGAGGTGTGTGGGCTATAGCGGATAGGGTAGTGGAGCCACTTTAACCTGATCTGACACCACTTGGCTTAATGAGCTGGGTGTGCACTGGGACACATCATCAGTAATGCAACATGGGGTCATTGGGTGTTTCGGGTCTTTAATCATTGGACACTCTCTCACAGGTGACCCAACCACGGTTGATCAGGCTCGGCTTATGTTTAACCCATGGACCACAATAATGACAGGCATATATTTCTGCATGTTATGGGTATTTTAGACTTCTTTACTTGGCTTTATTTTGACCATTTGGGGAGTAGAATCTTCTGAGGCCCAGTTGTCAGGTTCAACTTCCCTACTTTATATTAGCACTGGTCTTTATTTTGCATCTGTACGCTTGGGACTGCATGGGTTAAATTAACAGTGTTTTCTGGAGATTTAGTATCACTCCACCCTGTCACTGAGTTTAGTGGTAACTGGTTTTCTCTGGACCCAGCTTTGTTGGCTTTTTTTTATTTGCATTTCGTGGACTGGGAGATTGAAAAGCGTGACACTGTTAAATTATGTTGACAGTATGTGGGCACTTGGAGAATCATCCCTCTTGTGCTTCTTGATTTTGTCAATCGAGATCAGTGTATGCAACCCTGCCACTTTGATCGGGCCCATGCCTTCATTAATCAGGTCCAGCACTTGCCTTTATTGGATTTTCTTCCTCCTTACATAAGTCATCGGGTTTGTGGGAGTGTGGTCAGGTTTAATTGGGATGTGTCTCAGGTCAGTGTGGGTGTGTGCTCCCTTGGACCTTAGGGTTAGGTTTGAGTGCGGGGCTGGTGGATGTATATGTGGGGCTGAGAGATATAAGGTTGTGGAATTTAGTGTGGTGAGGTATGTGGGGCCATGGTGGATAGGGTAGTGTATTGGAGCTGCTTTAATCTGGACCATGCCTTTCATTATCGTGATCCGACACCAGTTGGCTTAGGGTTAGGGTTAGGATGGAATTACTTCAGCAGTGGGCAAAATATCCCTCTAATGTTTGTAGATCTCGTGCTGGAGATGTATCACTTCATCTTGCCACTTTGTTTTTGGCCCACGTTGTCATCATCCAGGTCCCTGTCTCACCTTTATTGGGATCCTCCTCCCTTCTGGAGTTTAAGTTACGAATGGAGAGTTGTTGCTTATAGTGTTTGGGGGGAGTGGTTTATCGGGAATGGGTGCTCTGATCTGGAGGTTGTGCAGTAACTACTTGAGGGGATTTGTGGGGAGGGCTAGGACCAGGAGTAGAGTTTGGTAATGGGGGTGGAGGATTCACGGCAATGGGAGGTGGGGTGGGAACTGGCCGGGGGGGGGAAGCGGTGTAGAGCAGGACCTTGCAGTGGTGGAAGAGCTAAAAGAGGAACTGAACTGCTGGTGATGTTGGGTGAATTTGGTCCCCTGGTGGGGAGAGAGCTTGGGTTTATGGGGCTGTTTAGGAGGGTTGGAGATGCTAGGTTTAGGGGTAGGGCTGAGTACTGCGGATGCAAGAGGGGATGGTGGGGGTTGGTGTTACGTAAGTCAGCTTTGTGGAGTGTGGCTTGGGTTATTTGGGGTGCTGTCCGATTTAGATGGGGTGCGCGGTCTATTGGAAGTTGGGATTAGGGTGAAGGGTAGGGTTGGGGATGTTTGTGGGGTTGCGCAGGTAGTGTTCAAGTGGTGATGTGGGGTGAACCTGGCTCCCTGGTGGGGAGAGGGCTCGGGTTTATGGGGGAGTGTAGAAGAATGGAGTTGTCAGGTTTAGGGGTATGGCTGGGAAGTGGGGCTGCGGGACATTGCAGTAGAGGGAGGGGTTGAAAGAGCACCCGAACTGATGGCGAAGTGGGTTAAACTTGGCCCCTTGGTGGAGAGAGGGCTTGGGTGAAGTTGTAGGCTTAGGGGTTAGGTTGAGATTATGCGAGCAGTGGGCGAATCAGCCCTCTTCTGCTCCTGATCTCGTCACTTGAGATTCAGTGTCACGCAACCCTGCCACTTTGATCTGGCCCAGGCCTTCATTAACCAGGTCCAACACTTGCCTTTATTGGATCTTGCTCTTCCTTACACAAGTCATTGGGTTTGTGGTGGTGTGGCCAGGGTTAACCGGGGTGTGCCTAGGGTTAGTGGGGGTGTTGCCAGGGTTAATCATATTTGGGTTAGGATGCGAGTATGCGGGCAGTGGGCAAATTGTCCCTTTCGTGTTTGTGGATCTCTTACTGGAGATGCAGTATCACTTCACCCTGCCACTTTGTTTTTGGCCCACGTTGTCATCATCTCGGTCCCCGACTTGCCTTTATTGGAATCTTCCTCCTCTTTAACCTCCATTCTGGAGTTTAAGTTAAAATGGTGGAGTTATTGCCTATGGAAAGTGTTTTGGATATGGGGGCTTTTTTATAGGGACTGGGTGCTGAGATCTGGGGGCTGTGCTGTAGCTAATTGAGAGGTGTTGTGGGGAGGGACATGCCCAGGGGTAGAGTTAGGTAATGGGGGTTGAGGATTCACGGCGAAGGGAGGTGGGGTGGTAAATGGTATTGCGGGGGGGGGGGTTGGCCCTTGCAGTAGGGGAGAGGGCTGAAATAGGAGCCTAACAGCTGGTGATATTGGGTGAATTTTGCCCCTTGATAGGGTGAGGGTTTGTGTTTATGGGGGTGTGTAACAGGGTTGGAGATGTTACATAGAAACATAGAAAATAGGTGCAGGAGTAGGCCATTCGGCCCTTCGAGCCTGCACCGCCATTTATTATGATCATGGCTGATCATCCAACTCAGAACCCAGCCTTCCCTCCATACCCCCTGACCCCTGTAGCCACAAGGGCCATATCTAACTTCCTTTTAAACATAGCTAATGAACTGGCCTCAACAGTTTGCTGTGGCAGAGAATTCCACAGATTCACCACTCTCTGTGTGAAGAAGTTTTTCCTAACCTCGGTCCTAAAAGGCTTCCCCTCTATCCTCAAACTGTGACCCCTCGTTCTAGACCTCCCCAACATCGGGAACAATCTTCCCGCATCTAGCCTGTCCAATCCCTTTAGGATCTTATACGTTTCAATCAGATCCCCCCTCAATCTTCTAAATTCCAACGAGTACAAGCCCAGTTCATCCAGTCTTTCTTCATATGAAAGACCTGCCATCCCAGGAATCAATCTGGTGAACCTTCTTTGTACTCCCTCTATGGCAAAGATGTCTTTCCTCAGATTAGGGGACCAAAACTGCACACAATACTCCAGGTGTGGTCTCACCAAGGCCTTGTACAACTGCAGTAGTACCTCCCTGCTCCTGTACTCGAATCCTCTCGCTATAAATGCCAGCATACCGTTCGCCTTTTTCACCGCCTGCTGTACCTGCATGCCCACTTTCAATGACTGGTGTATAATGACACCCAGGTCTCGTTGCACCTCCCCTTTTCCTAATCGGCCACCATTCAGATAATAATCTGTTTTCCTATTTTTGCCACCAAAGTGGATAACTTCACATTTATCCACATTAAATTGCATCTGCCATGAGTTTGCCCACTCACCCAACCTATCCAAGTCACCCTGCATCCTCTTAGCATCCTCCTCACTGCTAACACTGCCACCCAGCTTCGTGTCATCCGCAAACTTGGAGATGCTGCATTTAATTCCCTCATCCAAGTCATTAATATATATTGTAAACAACTGGGGTCCCAGCACTGAGCCTTGCGGTACCCCACTAGTCACCGCCTGCCATTCTGAAAAGGTCCCGTTTATTCCCACTCTTTGCTTCCTGTCTGCTAACCAATTCTCCACCCACACCAATACCTTACCCCCAATACCGTGTGCTTTAAGTTTGCACACTAATCTCCTGTGTGGGACCTTGTCAAAAGCCTTTTGAAAATCCAAATATACCACATCCACTGGTTCTCCCCTATCCACTCTACTAGTTACATCCTCAAAAAATTCTATGAGATTCGTCAGACATGATTTTCCTTTCACAAATCCATGCTGACTTTGTCCGATCATTTCACCGCTTTCCAAATGTGCTGTTATCACATCCTTGATAACTGACTCCAGCAGTTTCCCCACCACCGACGTTAGGCTAACCGGCCTATAATTCCCCGGTTTCTCTCTCCCTCCTTTTTTAAAAAGTGGGGTTACATTAGCCACCCTCCAATCCTCAGGAACTAGTCCAGAATCTAACGAGTTTTGAAAAATTATCACTAATGCATCCACTATTTCTTGGGCCACTTCCTTAAGCACTCTGGGATGCAGACCATCTGGCCCTGGGGATTTATCTGCCTTCAATCCCTTCAATTTACCTAACACCACTTCCGTTTAGGGGTAGGGCAGAGGACTGTTACATAAGCGCTTTTGTGTGGTGTGGTTTGGGTTATATGGGGTGCTGTCCAGTTTAGTTGGGGTGCGCGGTCAATTGGAAGTTATAGTTAGGGTGAATGGTAGGGTTGGGGCTGTTTGCGGGGTAGCGTGGTACTGGTGATGTAGGGTGAACCTAGCTCCCGGGTGGGGAGAGGGCTAGGGTTTATGGGGGTGTGCTGAAGGTTTGGAGGTGTTAGGCTGTTTGGGTTATTTGGGATGCTGTCTGGTTTAGTTGGGGTGCGCAGTCCATTGGAAATTAGGATTAGGGTGAAGTGTAGGGTTGGGGATGTTTATGGAGTGGCGTGGTACTGGTGATGTGGGGTGAACCTGGCTCCCTGGTGGGGAGAGGGCTAGGGTTTATGGGGGTGTGTTGAAGGGTTAGAGGTGTTAGGCTGACGTGTATGGCTGGGTAGTGGGGTCACGGGACCTTGCGGTGGTAGGAGGGTTAGGGTTAGAGCACCCAAACTGATGGTGTAGTGGGGTGAACTTGCCCTCCAGTTGGAAGAGGGCTCAGGTTTATGGGGGTGCATAGGATGGGTGAAGTTGTTATGTTTAGGGATATGGCCGAGGATTGTGCACGCAGGCCAACTCATGGGATGGTGGGAAGAAAAGGAGCATGGGGTCCATCATTAAGTAGGCCCCTTTGTGGGGGTGTGGCCAGGGTCCACTTGGGCGCCGTCTGGTTTAGTTGGGGTGTGTGGTCCTTCTGGATGTTAGGCTTAGGTTGGGGGGGGTAGGGTTGAGGGGTGTCTGCTGGGCGGCGGGAGGTATAGCTGATGGTGTGGGGTGAGTTTGGTCCCTTGGTGAGAAGAGGACCTGTGTTTATGGGGTGTGAAGATGTTAGGTTTCAGGGTAGGGCCATGTGCTGGGGATGCATTCTTCCCCATGGGGGGAACCTGGGAGGTTGGGGTGAGTGCTGCATCTGGATCAAACTGGTCGTTACGGGTCTATTCTTCCGAGTGGTTATCCCTTGTAGAGTTATAGTTTCTCACATTATCCCTCTCTATTTGGGGAATTAGGTTTTGTTCCTGGGCCTAGTTGTTAGGCTCTATTTCCAAAGTAAGACCTATCTTTCCTCTTTAATAGTCACCTGTATTAATTTTCTTTCAGAGTGGGTGACTGAAGGGGATCCTCCTGTTTCTCTCTACTCTAATTATCTCAACTTTTTAAATTATGGGGTGCAGTGTTGGCCCTCCAGTGGGTATATTTTATATTGTTGGCCTAGCTTTTTAGGCCTCGTTTAGGCCGTTTGGGGAATATGTCTGTAGTGTTTCAATCCATCTCCAAAGAAAATGAGCAGAAGAGGTTTGACCAGCTTATGTTGGTTTCCAGGCCCAGGATTGCTAAGGAGTACATTCCATGTTCCAGGAAGTGCCTACTAACTGGTTTGTTTTGGTTTCCTCTTGTGATATTACTGAGATGTCCTATGAGTCTGGTTCTCAAGCTGTTGCCCATCTCCCCTATGTATATAATATGGCATTGTTTATACTGGATTGCATACTCCATTATTTTTCAGGGCAGGAGATTCAGGACAGTAGTTTCAGGGCAGCAGTTTCAAGGCTGCAGTATCAGGGCAGGTGTTTCTGGGGTTGAGTTACTCCGGCCCTGAATCTCATGCCCTGAAACTGCTGCACTGAAACTCATGACCTAAAACTCCTGCAAGGAAACTCTAGCCCTGAAACTCCTGCCCCAAAATTCCTGCCCCGAAACTCCTGCCTGAAGCTCCTGTCTTGAATCTCCTGCCCTGAAAATGCAGCCTTGAAACTCCTGCCCTGAAACTACTGCCCTGAATCTCCTGCCATGAAAGTCCTGCTCTGAATCTCCTGCCCTGAAACCCCTCCCCTGAAACCCCTCCCCTGAAACCCCTCCCCTGAAACCCCTCCCCTGAAACCCCTGCCCTGAATCTCCTGCCCTGAATCTCCTGCCCTGAATCTCCTGCCCTGAATCTCCTACCCTGAATCTCCTGCCCTGAATCTCCTGCCCTGAATCTCCTGCCATGAATCTCCTGCCATGAATCTCCTGCCATGAATCTCCTGCCATGAATCTCCTGTGCTGAATCTCCTGCCCTGAAACTGCAGCCCTGAAACTCCTGCCCTGAAAGTCCTGACCTGAAAGTCCTGACCTGAAAGTCCTGACCTGAAGCTCATGCCCTGAATCTCCAGCCTTGAATCTGCTACCCTGAAATTGCAGTCCTGAAACTGCTGCATTGAATCTCCTGCCGTGAAACCCCTGCCCTGAAACCCCTGCGCTGAATCTCCTGCGCTGAATCTCCTGCGCTGAATCTCCTGCGCTGAATCTCCTGCGCTGAATCTCCTGCGCTGAATCTCCTGCGCTGAATCTCCTGCGCTGAATCTCCTGCGCTGAATCTCCTGCGCTGAATCTCCGGCCCTGAATCTCCGGCCCTGAATCTCCGGCCCTGAATCTCCGGCCCTGAATCTCTGGCCCTTAATCTCCGGCCCTGAATCTCCTGCCATGAAACTCCTGCCCTTAAACTCCAGCCCTGAAACTACTGTTCTGAAACAGCTGCCCTGAAACTCCTGCCCTGAATCTCCAGCCCTGTAACTCCGGCTCCGAATCTCCTGCCCTGAAACTGCTGCTCTGAAGCCTCTGCCCTGAAACTGCTGCCCTGAAACTGCTGCCCTGAATCTCCTGCCCTGAATCTCCTGCCCTGAATCTCCTGCCCTGAAACTCCTGCCCTGAAACTGCTGCACTGAATCTCCTGCCCTGAAATTCCTGTCCTGAAACTCATGCCCTGAATCTCCTGCCCAAAAAACTCAACCCTGAATCTCAGGCCCAGAAAATCCTGCCCTGAAACTCTTGCCCTAGGTTAGGGGTTAGGGTTAGGTTGAGAGTATGCGGGCAGTGGGCAAATCAGCCCTCTTGTGCTTCTTGATCTCCTCACTGGAGATTCAATTTCACGCAACCCTGCCACTTTGATCTGGCCCACACTTCATTAACCAGGTCCAACACTTGCCTTTCTTGGATCTTGCCCCTCCTGACAAAGGTAATCTAGTTTGTGGGGTTGTGGCCAGGGTTAATAAGGGGTGCCTAGGGTTTGTGGGGGTGTGGCCAGGGATAAACGGGATGTGCCGAGGGTTTGTGGGGGTGTGTGCCCCCTTGGACTTTAGGATTAGGTTTGAGTGTTGGGCTGGTGGATGTGTATGTGTGACTGGCAGAGGTAAGGCTGCGGAGTTTTGAGTGGTGAGGTATGAGGTGCTATGGTGGATAGGCTCGTGTGGTGAAGCCAGGTGAATCTGGCCCATGCCTTTCATTATCGTGGTCTGACACCTCTTGGTTCAATGAACCGGGTGTGCACTGGGACACATCATCAGTAATGCATCCTCAGATCATCAGGTGTTTCGGGTCTTTCATCATTAGACACCCTCCCCGAGGTGACCCAGCCGGAGTTGATCAAGCTCGGCTTGTGTTTTCCCATGAAACAGGATAATGAGAGGCATGTAACTCTGAGGGTAATGATGTTTTTAAACATCATTACCTGGCATCTGTATGCCTGGGATTGCATGGGTTCAATTGCAGGGTTTACTGGGTATTCAGTGTCTCTGCACCTTAGTTTAGTGCTGACTTGTTTTCTGTGGACCCAGCTTGGGTTTAACTTTCTGGTTCTCTCTCGCCTTTTGGGCATCTGGGCTTTTTTATTGGCATTTTGTCGACCGGGAGAATGAAGAGCGTATCACTGTAAGGTTAGGTTGAGAGTATGCGGGCAGTGGGCAAATCAGCCCTCTTGTGCTTCTTGATCTCCTCACTTGAGATTCAATTTCACGCAACCCTGCCACTTTGATCTGGCCCATGCCTTGATTAACCAGATCCAACACTTGGTTTTCTTGGATCTTGCCCCTTCTGACAAAGGTAATCTGGTTTGTGGGGGTGTGGCCAGGGTTAATCGGGGTGTGCCTAGGGTTTGTGGGGGTGGGTTAGGGTTAGGGTTTAGGATGCGAGTATGTGGGCAGTGGCAAATTATCCCTCTAGTGTTTGTGGATCTCTTACTGGAGATGCAGTATCACTTCACCCTCCCACTTTGTTTTTGGCCCACGTTGTCATCATCTCGGTCCCTGACTTGCCTTTATTGGGATCTTCCTCCTCTTTAACCTCCATTCTGGAGTTTAAGTTAAAATGGTGGAGTTCTTGCCTATGGATAGTGTTTTGGATTAGGGGACTTTTTTATAGGGACTGGGTGCAGTATCTGGGGGCTGTGCAGTAGCTAATTGAGGGGTGTTGTGGAGGGACATGCCCGGGGTAGAGTTAGGTAATGGGGGTTGAGGGTTCACGGCAAAGGGAGGTGGGGCGGGGTGGCAAATGGTATTGCGGCGGGGGGGGGGGTTCCTTGCCGTAGGGGTGAGGGCTGAAATAGGAGCCTAACTGCTGGTGATATTGGGTAAATATGGCCCCTTGATGGGGTGAGGGTTTGGGTTTATTGGAGTGTGTAGCACGGTTGGAGGTGTTAGGTTCAGTGATAGGGCAAAGGACTGTTATATAAGCCCTTTAGTGTGGTGTGGTTTGGGTTATTTGGGGTGCTGTCCGGTTTAGTTGGGGTGCGCGGTCCATTGGAAATTAGGGTTAGGATGCGAGTATGCGGGCAGAGGGCAAAATATCCCTCTAGTGTTTGTGGAACTCGTACTGGAGATGCAGTAACACTTTACCCTGCCACTTTGTTTTTGGCCCACGTCATCATCATTTTGATCCCCAACTTTCCTTTACTGGGATCTTCCTCCTCTTCAACCTCCATTCTGGAGTTTAAGTTACAATAGTGGAGTTATTGCCTATGGATAGTGTTTTGGATTTGGGGTCTTTTTTATAAGGACTGTGTGCTGTGATCTGGGGGTTGTGCGGTAGCTAATTGAGGGGTGTTGTGGGGAGGGACATGCCCGGGGGTAGAGTTAGGTAATGGGGGTTGAGGGTTCATGGCGAAGGGAGGTGGGGTGGGGTGGCAATTGGCATTGCTGGGGTGGGGGTGTACCCTGCAGTAGGGGGGAGGGCTGAAATAGGAGCCTAGCTGCTGGTGATATTGGGCGAATTTGGCCCCTTGAATGGGTGAGGGCTTGGGTTTATGGGGGTGTGTAGCAGGGTTGGAGATGTTAGGTTTAGGGGTAGGGTAAAGGACTGTTATATAAGCCCTTTAGTGTGGTGTGGTTTGGGTTATTTGGGGTGCTGTCCGGTTTAGTTGGGGTGCACGGTCCATTGGAAATTAGGGTTAGGGTTAGGGTCAGGGCTGGGGTTAGGATGCGAGTATGTGGGCAGTGGGAATTTGGCCCCTTGCTGGGGTGAGGGTTTGGGTTTATGGGAGTGTGTAGCAGGGTTGGAGGTTTTAGGTTTAGTGGTAGGGCAAAGGATTATTATATAAGCCCTTTAGTGTGGTGTGGTTTGGGTTATTTGGGGTGCTGTCTGGTTTAGTTGGGGTGCCCGGTCCATTGGAAATTAGGGTTAGGGTTTAGTTGGGGTGTGTGGTCCTCCGGATGTTAGGATTAGGTTAGGGGGGTGGGGTTGAGGGGGGCCCACTGGGCGGTGGGAGGTATAACTGGTGGTGTGGGGTGAGTTTGCCCCTCTGGCGAGAAGAGGATCTGTGTTTATGGGGTGTGAAGATGTTAGGTCTCAGGGCAGGGTCATGTGCTGGGGATGTAGTCTTCCCCATGGGGGAAGCTGGGAAGTTGGGGCAAGTGCTGTGTCTGGATTAAACCGGTAGTTACGTGTTGTCTGGATTAAACCGGTCGTTACGCGTCTGTTCTTCCTAGTGGTATCTCCTGTAGCGTTATAATTTCTAATTTTACTCCTCTGTACTTGGGGAATTAGGTTCTGTTCTGGGGTCTAGTTGTTAGGCTCTATTTCCAAAGTAAGACGAACCTTTCCTATTTAATAGTCCCCTGTCTTAATTTGTTTCAGGGTGGGTGACTGAAGGGGATCTTCCCTTTCTTCCCTACTCTAATATTCTCAATTAAAAAAAAAAATTACGGGGTGTAGTGTTGGCCCTTCAGTGAGTACATTTTATGTTGCTGGCCTGGTTTTTTAGGCCTCGTTTAGGCCGTTTGGGGAATGCGTCTGTAGTCTTTCAATCTATCTTCTCTCTGCTCTTTTTCTTCAGAGGTTTGACCAGTTTATGTTGGTTTCCAGGCCCAGGATTGCTAGGGAGTACATTCCATGCTCCAGGAAGTGCCTACTAACTGGTCTGTGATATTACTGAGGTGTCCTGTGAGTCTGGTTCTCAGGCTGTTGCCTGTCTCCCCTATGTATATGATATGGCATTGTTTACACTGGATTGCATATACTACATTCTTTTGTTTGCAAGTTATCCGCTGCTCTATCTCAGCCCACTCTCCTGTAGCTCTGTTGTGTATGCTTTTTGAAATTCTGATGTATATGCACGCCCTGCAGTTTCCCACCTCGCAGTTTGGCGCTGTTCGTACTTTGGTACTGACTAGTATGTCTTTTAAGTTTCTACCCCTTTTGAAGGCTGAAACTATGGTGTATTGTCCCAGAGTCCCGCCTTCCTCCTTTAGATTTTCAAAGTGTGATTTGACTGTCTCGTGGATATTCACTGCCATCTCACTGTATCCTGTTATCAAGGGTAGTTTCTGTGTTGTGTTGTCCCGTGGTCGGGGATTTGTGATACTTGTTAAAAAGTCAGATTTGATGTCTCCGTCTGCTGTAGCCCCTGTGTCTAAGTGCAGAGAAGAGGATAGTAGTGGCTTGGTGGAAGTCCTCTGCCCTGGTGCAAATGCGATGAAACCGGGTCAGCTGTCCTTTGACAATGCCTCTAAAGGTGTGTTTGGGATGGTGGTTCCCAGTGTGTAGGAGGGTGTGTGTGTCTGTGGTTTTAAAGAATTCTTTGGTGGCTAGTTTCTGGGTGCTGTTTTCTGGTGCAAGTTTAAATACCGTAGTGTCCAGGAAGTCAATTTTCTCCCTATTTGTTGAAGCCTTAACCTTAATGGATGGATGATGAGTGTTTAGGATTTGAATAAATTCCTATAATTCTACCTCTGAGTGTGTCCACACTCCCCAGATGTCATCCAGGTATCTATAGAGACACATGGGTTTTTTGGGACACTTTGGATAAACTGTTTCCTCCCACTTTGCCATGTATATATTGGCATAGGCTGGAGCAAACTTCTTTCCCATCGCTCGGCCCTTGACTTGTAAGTAGAATTCATTATTGAATTCAAACTCATTTTTAGTCAGGCTGAGGTGAAGGAGTTCCACCAGGCCTCGTCTGGTCTCTCTAGCTGGGGGTTCTTCTGTAGGATATCCCTCACTGCTTCTATACCCCTGTCCGTTTCTATATTGGTGTACAGGCTTTCAATGTCCATGGTGAAGAGTATGGCCTCAGAGGGCACTGACATGGAATTGACTATCCGGACAAAGTGGTACGTGTCCTTGATGTAACTGGAGTGTTTCTGCGATAGTGGGTTAAG